>NC_057750.1:16690425-16709285 GCF_004010195.1 Chiloscyllium plagiosum
ACCCCTCACCTGCATCCCCCTGTCACCTTCTTGGCTACCTTTCCCAAAACCCACCCCCACCCCCTCTATTTATCTCTCATCCCCTCTCCACATTCCTGATGAAGGGCTTATGCCTGAAACGTTGACTCTCTTGCTCCTCAGATGCTGCCTGACCTGCAGTGCTTTTCCAGCATCACTCTTTTTGACTCTGACTCTCCAGCATCTGCAGTCCTCACTTTCTCCCATCTTCACTGTTAAGTAAGCAAAGTGACTGAGTCAGACTGAGCCTCTGAAACATGAAGCAGCAGATAGCAGATTTCAGATTCCACTGAATTTTAGTTGGCAAGATCTTCAGGCAAGATCAAAGCCCAGTTGAATTCAACAGTTTTCAACATGAACCAACTATTCACTGATAAACTGTCATGATGGATGAGGTATGTAGCTTCCTTTCTTAATCCTGTTGACTAAAGTTCCCCAAAAGAATTGGTCAGAATTTCTCAACCGATAGAACTAATTTAGAATGCTGTGGTTTTAACTTTCATTCGATGATTTGTTCCAGACTAGAACTTTGACACAATACTGCAGATGCTACAGTGTTGTTAGTGTTATTCTGCTGAAGGGTATATAATACATATTATGATCAGATTAGATTACTTACAGTGTGGAAACAGGCCCTTCGGCCCCACAAGTCCACACCGACCCGCCGAAGCGCAACCCACCCATACCTCTATATTTATCCCTTTAACCTAACACTATGGGCAATTTAGCATGGCCAATTCACCTGACCTGCACATCTTTGGACTGTGGGAGGAAACCGGAGCACCCGGAGGAAACCCACACAGACACGGGGAGAATGTGCAAACTCCACACAGTCAGTCACCTGGGTCGGGAATTGAACGCGGGTCTCTGGCGCTGTGAGGCAGCAGTGCTAACCACTGTGCCACCGTGCCGCCCACTGTTTTGGGATTTGGATTTCAAAATGGATGCAGATGGATCTGGCTCATTTCTGTGAAGGTAGCTTTTTTAAACAGGGCAGCGTGTCATTTGAAACAGCAACCTCAGTGTATCAATTTCAAGCAAACATTTGACTTCAGCAACCAGAAAACCATTAGCTTAGTTTCAACTTCAGACTAGAAGGTTCAAGGTCTCAGTTCAGAAGAGTCAAAAGTTTAACTCAGAAGGGAGAAAGGTTTCTCCTAACAGGAAAATCACGTTTTAATTCACGGGAACCAGTCACCATTGCCAGCATATTTCAGTTTCTGAAGTTTCCAAGCCAGGAGAGTTTGGACAGAAATCTTCAAGTTGTTAGAAATGAAATTATCTAGGCTGTCAGAATCATGGAAGTTTCATGCCAGTGAACTCAGGAAGGAGTTTTAAATTGTCTCCAGGGTCCGAGACATAAGACTGGAAGGAGTCAGTTAAGTAGAAACTTAAAGGGTTGAGATAGGAGCAAAGTTTCACTGGAATATTTGTAGTGAAAGTATTTGTGAAAGAGTAGTGTTAGGGAACAGGTTGAAACATTAGTTTTTTTTTGACTGTGTTAAGTTCTTTTCATCACATATATAGCTCGTTTTTCTTTTGCATTATAAGCTTCCATTCTGTTGTTAAAGAACATCAGCTGCCTTGTGAATACATTTCAGTGACTGGTGCCACAATAAATAAATGCAAAAATTACATATATGATCTATAAAGCCAGGTTTTATTTTGGAATCTAAGTTGTCCAGTATTACTATCAGCTAGAATCATAACACATTGTTGAGCTGTTACCTTAAGAATCACAGTATTATTACAGGGCAGAAGGAGGCCATTTGTCCCATCATACCTGCACCAGTTCTATTATTTAGTCTGTCTCTGTTATCTACTTCCAATTTCCTGCCTTTCCCCCATACCATTACTATCCAAAAGCCCATCTAATGCCCCTTGACTATTGAATTGAACTTGTCTCCACCGCATTACCAGGCAGTGCATTCCATGCCTTTACAACTCGTTGAGTAAAAATGTTTTTTCTCACAGAATCTATCTATCCATGTGGGTGGATGCTAAAGATCCCAAATTAAGAAGTCCCCCCAAGCTGTCTTATGCAATATTTCTCCCTCAACCAGTTCCACCAAAGAACAGAATAACTAGCCATTCATTTGTGGGATCCTTCTCTTTACAAAGTGGTTACTTGTGTTGAATAATAGTGACTGCTATCCTGACTAATTCACATCTGTGAAGTGTTTTGGGATAGTGATAAGTTATCCTTTTCAAAACAATATTTTCATGAATTAATTTCCTTTCCCTCTCAAGACTGTGTGTTAATGTTGAAAAGAATCGTTTTTGTAGTTATGTTGCTGATGTGCCTTTGACTGGTTAATCAAGGCTGCAAAGAGTACCCATAGTATACTTGTTTGCCAACATCCTCATTGCTTGGATTACGTCCATTGATCCCAGTGGCTACTTGCCTAAGATACCAACTGCATTGTGGCTTTTAAAGATAACATACACTTCAGATATTGCCTTCAGGCCAAAGCAAGGACAAAGCTGCTATCACCAACCAAACAACACTGGGTTTTTGTACTTCACACATTCTGAGTGGATGCAGGCAGCAGTTTAACTGCTCTGTTGTGTTACTTGACAGTGGGCCAGTCCTTCTATGCCAGTGGGCCAAAGTTGCTTCATGAACTGGGAAGTCTGCTTCCAGAGATAGCCATGATCCCCAGCAGGAATGTGCACAG
This sequence comes from Chiloscyllium plagiosum, assembly GCF_004010195.1. Taxonomy (NCBI): domain Eukaryota; kingdom Metazoa; phylum Chordata; class Chondrichthyes; order Orectolobiformes; family Hemiscylliidae; genus Chiloscyllium; species Chiloscyllium plagiosum. Next base: position 16,693,122 of record NC_057750.1, read on the forward strand.
CATAATCTTGGTTAAAAAGAGCAAGAAGACTACATCTGTAAGAAATGTACTGACAGCCTGAGAAATGTTTCATTGGCTACCAGACATGGCCAGCAACTCAAGCGCCAATTTCATCCTGGCATTCACAACGCAGCATTCTGAGCCACTTTCTCGAAGTGTCACTAACCCAATGCCTAGTCTAACTTCTCAGGGGGATGTAGAAGTCCCAAAGTACATTTCAAGAAGAGCTCGGGAAGATTTTGCCAATAATTATTGGCTCTGCAATGTCACTGAAAGATGTGCTCGTTATCGTATTACTGTATGTGCAAGGACCTTGCTGTACGTACACCAGTTGTACATAAATGTTGCTACCATTAATGTGTCTACACTTCAATCGTTCTTCATTGATTGAGATTTTCAAAGGAATTTGGAAGAAACTTCTTTACCCAGAGATTGGTGAGAGTGTGGAACTCGCGCCGACAGGCAGCAATTGAAGTGAAGGGTAGCAATGAATTTACAACTGGAAGGGCATATGGGGAGAAGGTGGTGGGGAATAATGCTGTCCCGGTTAGATGAGAGAGTGAAGCAGGAGCAATGTTGTGCACTGTGTGTTAAGGTTAGATGGGAAAATGTGGAAAGCTAGTAACCTGTGTCTTTTGTTGATTGCTGATTTTCATCATTGTCTTGGATTGCAAAATGATTTATTAGCACTGGGAGCCGGAGATATCTCTAAATGAGATGAACTCCAATCTTTGGAAAGCAGAGTTTATTGTTAAACAATATCAACTGGATTCATACTTCCCATCGACCAACCAGGTTGTACCCTCCACCTGTGTTCACCTATCCCTACCTCACCACCCTGCCCCCCCCCCACCCCAATATCTGCAGCTCCCCTTACACATACCCCCAATCCTGAAGAAGTGATATACCCGAAATGTTGACTTCTGCACCTCCTGACGCTGCTTGCTGTGTTCTTCCAGTCTCCTACCTGTCTATTTTGGATCCCAGCATCTGCAATTTCTTTGTCTCTAAACAATGCCAAGAGCAAATAGCTGCTTTTGTGATGTTGGTTTTCAAATTCTTGCAGCATCCAACAACTGTGAGTAAGGAACCCTTTGTAAAAAATGATTTCTTCCCACATACAATTACGGCAAAGTCGCAGCAAAGTGCTCACAGTGTTTTAGTAGGAGCCAGCAGCAACTAATTCTCATGTTTAGCCTCTAGGACTTGGCTCATGAAAAATTTGGAAATAAAGACACATAGGAACGGGAGTAGGCCGTTCAGCCCATCATACTTGTTCCTCCATTCAGTGGCTGATCAGTGGCCTAACTCCACATGCCTGCCTTTGGCCTCTATCCTTTAATACTTTTGCTTAGTGGTCATTTATGTATCTATCTCAGATATAAAATTAACAACTGATCTTGCATCCACTGTTATTTGTGGAGGAGAGTTCCAAACATCCACCACCCTTTGTGTGTAGAAATACTTCCTAACATCTCTCCTGAATGGTCTGGGTCTAATTCTCAGACTGTGCCACCTGGTTCTAGACTCCCTTATCAGTGGAAATAGTTTATCTAATTCTACCCTGTCTTTTCTTGTTAATATCTTGAAGACCTGAAGACGTAACCATCTAAATTATAGACAGAACAGGCCTAATCTGTCCTCATAATTTAACATTTGCCATCCAGATATCATTCTGTCAACCTGTGTTGTACTCCCTCCAAGTCCAACATGTCCTTCCTAAAGTATGGTGCCCAGATCTGCTTCCAGTATTCTAATGGGGTCTAGCTAGGGTTTTGTATAACTGCAGCATAACATCTGCATCCTTATACTCCAATCCTCTAGATATAAAGGCTTTCATAATTATTTTCTGCCCTATTTGTGACCTGAACCCCCAAGTCTCTTTGGACATTCACTGTATTGAACTTCATACCATCTAGAAAGTACCCAGATCTATCTTTTACCAGTCCAAAATAGATAACCTCACACTTGCTTACATTTAACTCCATTTGCCACAGCTTCCCCTCTTCATTTAGTCTATCAATATCTCTTTGTAATTTTATGTTGTTGCCTCCTATCTTTGTACCATCAGCAAATTTGGATGTATGATTTTCTATGCCATTATCCAAGACACTAGTAAATATTGTGAATAATTGAACCTCTACTATAGATCCTTGTGGAAAACTACTGATCACATCCTACCAATTTGAGTACCTACCGATTATCTGTACTTTCTGTCATCTGCCATTCAACCAAGCTCCCAGCCATCAGAAATTTACCCGCAATTCCATGGGTTTCTACTTCAGTTAATCGTCTCTTATGTGGAACTTTATCAGATGTCTTCTGGAAGTCCATATAAGCAACTTCCATAAAAATTCCCTGTCGATTACCTTAGTTACCTCCTCAAAAAATTCACTTTGCCAGGGATGACCGACTCATCATGAATCCACTCCTTAATGAACTGAAAATTTTCAAGTGCTCAGTTACCCCATCCGTGAATGTAAGAGTCCAACAATTTCTCTATCACACATATCAGGCTAGCAGCTCTGCATTTCCCTGGTTTTCCTCTTTTGTCCTTCTGGAAACTGGAGGCACAAGAGTAACCGGGGCTAATGGTAGCTGCTGAGGGCAGCGCTAATATCAAAGCACAGGACTTGATGCAGGGCAAATCTCAGCAATTGGGTTAGAAGGACATACTTGCATTGGTCTTGCATTTTTCATGACCTTAGGAAGTCTCAAGGTGCTCGTGAAAGGACTTTGAAGTCCATTGTCTACTGTGTCCACTGCTGCCTCAGAGCGCCAGGGACCTGGGTTTGATTCCAGCTTCAGGCGGCTATCTATGTGGAGTTTGCACATTCTCCCTGTATCTGCGTGGATTTTCTCTGGGTGCTCCGGTTTCCTCCCACTGTTGAAAGATGTGCAGGTTGGTTGCAGTGGCAATACTAAGTTTCCCATAGTTGAGAGCGTGGTACTGGAAAAGCACAGCAGGTCAGGCAGCATCTGAGGAGCAGGAGAATTGACATTTCAAGCATAAGCCCTTCATCGGGAATGAGGAATATTGTGAATAACTGAACCACTGGTATAGACCCTTGTGAGAAACTACTGATCACATCCTATCAATTTGAGTACTTTGAAGTACTTGAGTATGTCCTCATTCCTGATTAAGAGCTTATGCCCGAAACGTTGATTCTCCTGCTCCTCGGATGCTGCCTGACCTGCTGTGCTTTTCCAGCAACACACTCTCAAGCCCTCACTTTCTCCTAAGTTTCCCATAGTGTCCAGGAGTGTGCAGGCTAGGTGGAAAGGATGGGAAATGCGGGGTTACAGGATAAGGTAGGGGGTGGATCTGGGTGGGATGCCCTTTGAAGGGTCAATGTTGACTCATTGGGCTGAAGGGCTTGCTTCCGCATTGTATGGATTCTATTTTATAATGGAATGAATGTGGTGAGGATTATTGAAGGAGGAAGATTGGGGAGAGTTCGACAGAAAGGCTTCAGGATAGTTAAATTTGAAGATGGTAAGTGCATGAAGATGAAATCTTTCACATCCTCAGGATGTTCTAAAGTGCACAGTAAGATCCCACACAGTACACTGGAATAAATGACCAGTTCTTCTGCTTTGATAGTGTTAATTGAGGGATGAAGGTTGGTGCTGGCACCACTTCAAAATCAAAAACTACATTTTATGTTATCAATCAAGGCAGACAAAGCCTCCACTTAATGTCCGATCCAAAGAGAGGCATCTATCCTTCAATATTGATTGGGATTGAGTTGCCTTAATTTTCTGCTGAAGAGATGAAGGTACGACTGATGATCTGACTGACATTGGAAGATGATGTGAGCACCATCTGGGCTGATACTATAGAAATCAAAGAACAATTCAACCAGTTTGTAAGAAAGTAAGCATAGCCTTTCACTTGTACATCACTGGTGTGGGATTTGAACAAACAACTGGGTGGGAGACAGCTATATTTGCAACAGTGAGCTTCCAATATCTGACCCAAATGCACATGATTAATTTGTGATCCTTAAACAGTATTAAAAAACTGAAACAAATCTCCTAGCTGCCTTCAGCACAGTCCTCATCCAATGCTCAATCACTCGTATTAGCAGGTGGTGATATATTGATATTGTCACTGGACTAGCATTCCAGCTAATACAGTCAGTTCTGCTATAACACGGCAGCTCCGTTCTCGTGCAATCCTCTGTTATAAGAAAATCGCTTAATAACAGCACCATTTAAACTAATGGAGCTGGAATCGCATTATAACCAATACACGATTTAAAAGTTTGCACTTTAAAAACAGTTTCGTCAATCGTGCTATTGAGAATTTGCATTAACAAAATGCCACATTATAGCAGAACAACCTGTATCCTGGCAACATGGGTTCAAATCCCATCATGACAGCTGATGGAATTTGAATTCAGTCATTACATTTGGAAAATAAAGCCAATCTCCGTGATGGTGACCATGACAACTGCAACCGATTGTTGGAAAAACTCATCTGGTTCACAAATGTCCTTAGGCGAAGGAGATCTGCCCTCGTTACCTGTTTGGGCCTACATGTGAGTGTAGCCCACAGCAATGTCATTGACTCTAAAAAGACTGAAGAAACCAACTGGTTCATCGTACCATGGTAACCCTGCAGTTCTGATAAACCCTTATAAGTCATTTATCCATCCTCCTCCTGTCCCTTTCTACCTCTTTAGTAATGTGATAGTCATAACTGTGGGCAAACCTCCCAGAATGACCCAACTATTGCGGCATCTTCTGATTGAGGCAACAAACCAAAGCATTGCCTGCTCTCTCGGGAAGATGTAAAAATTCCAAGGCATTACTTCTAAGAAGAACGGGGCATTCCCCTAATGTCTTGGCAGATCTATCTCTCCTAATGAAGTACTTTTGAAGATTAGTCCCTGTTGTAATTTAGGAAACACACCAGCTATTTGCGTATAGCAAGCATCCGCAATCAACCTGATAAAATGTTTCGCTGCAATAAGAGACATGTTGTCGAAGGTATCTGTCTCACAGAAGAATGCGAATCTCAAGAGAACAACAATTAACACTGCTTGAGGAAAGGGTGCTGATTGATAGGCAAGGGGATTCTGATTGTTTGTTAATACGTTATGTCCAATTGCAGAATATACATCTAAATTGAACATTACGCTCTGAGTCTTGCAAGCATGGGCTGATTTGAATATAATCAGTGTACTACTGCCTGCTGCAAACAGTCAAAGGTTTCTGCTGTTTAGTATATAGCCTTAATTTATCTATGACAATGTGAATTGGCTAACTGGTTCAGCGACTTGCTACGAACAGTTCTGAGCAAGTTGTGCATATGTACAATGAATGACCTCAGCATTTCTGTACATGACTTCCATGTCAATAGCAATGTTGTGCCTATGTGCTCATTCAAGATTTTTAGCCTGAACACTAATGTACTGCTGAAGGAAACTCTAGATCTCTGCACTGCTGCACGCTATCTTTGTGATCTAAACCTGCCACCAATGTGTATGTTAATACTCATTCAACTTATGAACTCAGCAACTCACATGGAGTTTAGTTTTAATATCACCTAGTGTGCCCAACCAGATAGTGTTGCTCTAGGAACCCCGGTAGGACCAACTTTCGCAGATATTTTTGTCATTTTCCATGAGAAACACATTTTCTCCTACCCATCGTATATTTCTGATATGCATATAATTCTTTGCTGTATTTGCATATTCAGTTGCACATGAGACCTTGGAGTGCAGGTTCACAGCTCCTTGAAAGTGGAGTCGCAGGTAGATAGGATAGTGAAGAAGTCATTTGGTATGAGATCCTTTATTGGTCAGAGTATTGAGTACAGGAGTTGGGGGGGTCATGTTGCGGCTGTACAGGACATTGGCTAGGCCACTGTTGGAATATTGCGTGCAATTCTGGTCTCCTTCCTATCAGAAAGATGTTGTGAAACTTGAAAGGGTTCAGAAAAGATTTACAAGGATGTTGCCAGGGTTGGAGGATTTGAGCTACAGAGAGAGGCTGAACAGGCTGGGGCTGTTTTCCCTGGAGCGTCAGAGGCTGACGGGTGATCTTATAGAGGTTTACAAAATTATGAGGGACATGGATAAGATAAATAGGCAAAGTCTTTTCCCTGGGGTCAGGGAGTCCAGAACTAGAGGGCATAGGTTTAGGGTGAGAGGGGAAAGATATAAAAGAGACCTAAGGGGCAACCTTTTCACGCAGAGGGTGGTACGTGTATGGAATGAGCTGCCAGAGGAAGTGGTGGAGGTTGGTACAATTGCAACATTTAAGAGGCATTTGGATGGGTATATGAATAGGAAGGGTTTGGAGGGATATGGGCCGGGTGCTGGCAGGTGGGACTAGATTGGGTTGGGATAACTGGTCGGCATGGACGGGTTGGACCGAAGGGTCTGTTTCCATGCTGTACATCTCTATTACTCTAAGTCGTTAACACATTTGTATTTAATTGTGGTCCCAGCATTGATCCCTTTGGCACTCCACCGGTTACAGGTTGCTATCCTGAAAATAGTTCCTTTAACTCAATTCTCTGTCTTCCAATAGTAGGCCAAACCTCTATCCATGCTCCTATACTACTCCCAACACCATGGGCTTTTGTCTCATTAAATTGGGGAGACAATGGCCTCGTGATATTATTGCTAGACTCTTAATCTAACGGTAGCGAGTTTTGAGAAGATTGTAGCTTAGGTTGAGGTTCTGGATGTAGGTTTGCTCGCTGATTTGGAAGTATCATTTTCAGACGGTTCATCACCATACTAGCTCCGGATTGAAGCACAGGTGGTGCGGCCAACTTTCTATTAATGTGTTTAGGTTTCCTTGGGTTGGTAATGTCATTTCCTGTGGTGATGTCATTCCGTGTTCTTTTTCTTAGGGGATGGGAAATGGGATCCAAGCCAATGTGTTTGTTGGCAGAGTTCTGGTTGGAATACCATGCTTCTAGGAATTCACGTGCGTGTCTCTGTTTGGCTTGTCCTAGGATGGATGTGTGTCCCAGTCAAAGTGTCGTCCTTCCTTATCTGTATGTAAGGATACTAGTGAGAGAGGGTCATGTCTTTTTGTGGCTAGTTGATGTTCATGTATCCTGGTGGCTAGTTTTCTGCCTGTTTGTCCAATGCAGTGTTTGTTACAGTTCCTGCAAGGTATTTTGTAATTGACATTAGTTTGGCTTGTTGTCTGGATAAGGTCTTTCAAGTTCATTAGCTGCTGTTTTAGTGTGTTGGTGGGTTTGTGGGCTACCATGATGCCAAGAGGCCTGAGTAGATTGGCAGTCATTTCCGAGATGTCTTTGATGTAGGGGAGAGTGGCTCTGAGTTTCTGGATGTGTTTGTCTGCTTGTTGGGGTTTATTGCTGAGAAATCGGCAGACTGTGTTCATTGGGTACAGATGAACTGTGTTCTTTTTGAATACACTCTATAGATGATTTTCCTCTGCTCTGTGTAGTTCCTCTGTGCTGCAGTGTGTAGTGGCTTGTTGAAATAATGTTCTTAATCTAATATTCTGGGGACCCAGCTTCAAATCCTGGTGGAATTTGCATTCTATAAAAATCTGGAATTAAAAATCTGATGAAGACCATGAAACCATTGTTGGGGAAAACCCCATCTGGTTTTGTAATGCCTTTTAGGAAGTGAAACTAGTGCCTTTGCCTGATCTGGCCCGTGTATGACTCCCACAGCCATGTGGTTGATGCTAACTGACCCTTGGAAAGTAGGGATAGATAATAAATGCCGGCCCAGTCAGCGACTCCCACATTCTGTGAACAAATCATTTATAAACTAGTCTTCTGTATGGCATATAATTGAATCTACTGGTTCACCCTTATCTATCCTGCTTGTTACCGCCTCAAGAATTCTAGTAAATTTGTCAGACATGATTTCCTCTTCATGAACTCATGCTGACCTGCTTATTCATATTATTTATTTCTAAATGTTGCATTATCACATACTTAATAATAGACTATATTTTCCCAATGATAGACTTAATACAAAAGATAGGTATTGAGTTATCCCAGAGCAGTGTTTTTGAGCAGTAAGACTGTGCTAATGCAGAGTTTTTGAGAAAAATGTGTTTTATTAGTTTTTTGGTGTTTTATGGGTCTGAAGAATGTTAACGGGGCAGTGATGGCCTTTAATAGAGAGATGCACTCTTCCTGCCAGATGTGGGACATCAAGAAACATTTCAATATTCCTGATGATTATTGTCTGCAGGAAGTGTGTTTGGTTGTGAATCGTTTCTGATCACCTGGATCAATTGGAGCAGCAGTTAGACGCAGTGAGGAATTTACAAGAGAAAGGGGCTGTGATTAATGGCAGTTTCAGGAGGGTAGAAAAACCGCAGATACAGTCAGGTAGATGTATTACCCTATCTACCTGATAGGCAGGGTAAGAGAGGTAGGCAGGTAGTGCAGAATCCATTGATCCCAGCCTGATCTTGGTGTTCCTACTAAGGGGTGAATGGGGAGGTCTTATGTGCATTATCCTCACTTTGTCACATCATTCTCCACACTTTTGACCGTGTTTATAACAATCAGACTTTTACAGTGCTCAGCAATGATTTTCATCCTGTCCTTAAGTAACAAATTCAGGAGGGGACATTTTGCCTGGGAGGCCTCAGTGTCGAACCATATCAACCTCGGATCCTTACACACCCAATTGCTCATGAAAGACAATAAGGAACTTATTTGGTATTGTTTAAAGTCTGGGAGGTCTACCTTTCCCAATCCCTGTGGAAGATGCAGCTTAACAAATTTAATAAGAGGATGCCTGCAGTGGCAAATTAAAGATTCGAGCCAGCTTTTAAGCCTCCACAGCGTTTGTCTAGGCAGCAACAACGGAACCATTCTCATGGGGTATAGTAGACAAGGAAGAACATTCATTTTAATCAGAGCTATTCGACCTAGCTGCAATATTGGTAACCCCTCCCAACACTGAAGGTCTTGTTTTATCTTCTCAAACAATTGCACAAAGTTAGCTCTGTACAGTTGGTGAAAAGTGGGGGTGATGAAAATGCTTAAATGCAGGAAGCCTTTCTGTGACCACCTCAAAGGAAACCAAGTTCCATCTCCCAGGTCAGGTACTCCGACAAGGCCCCCCCAAGGGCATGGCCTCCGATTTCATAAAACTAACTTTATACCCTGAAAAAAAAACCCAAATAAATTAGTAGTTTGTATTAGACGGGGCACAGACATTGTGGGGCTAGCCAGAAAAATCAGAACATTGTCTACATAGAGAGTGATTTGTGCTCTCTTTTTCCCACTTCTGGGGCAGCTATTTTAGAGTCCTGGATAGTCTCTGCCAGCGTTTCGATCACTAAAGTGAATAGCAGCAGTGAAAGAGGGCAGGCACCCTTGTCGGCTGCCACTCCAAATACTATAGTTATCTGATTCTATGCTATTCGTGAGGACCGCTGCCATGGGATCACTATACAGCATTGCCACCCACCTGGCGAAGGCCCCCCCCAAGACCAAAACATGCCAGGGCATTAAAAAGATATGGCTACTCCACCCGGTCAAATGCTTTTTCCACATCTAAGGAGACCACCGAGCACAGGATTGACCTCTGCTGACACACCTGTCCCAATATCAGCACTCTTCTGATGATGTTAGAGGAAGTGCGACCCTTAATGAAACCTGTCTGATCCGCCTTTATAATAGAGGGCAGTACCTTCTCCAGTCTCAACAGTAACGTTTTAGACAGGATTTTAAAGTCTACATTCAGCAGTGAGCTGGGTCTGTACAAGGCACAGTCCTCAGGATCTTTCCCTCTCTTAAGATTAAGAGAGATATTCGCCTCCCTGAGAGAGGGTGGGAGGCAGTCCTGACTGTATGAGTGGTTATACATGCCCAACATTGGCTCAACCAACATGTTTATGAACTCCTTATAGAACTCACTCGGGAATCCATTCGGGCCAGGTGCTTTGTCACTTTGGAGCTGCCTTACTGCCCCTTGTATCTCTTGTATCGTTAGAGGGGCATTCAAAAGGGAGGCCTGCTCTGCAGTTATACCTGGAAGATCCAGGTTCTCAAAAGCAGGATTCTATCCTTGTCAACCCATCCTCACAGCCCTCTGACTGGTATAGCTCTCCATAGAATTTCTGAAAAGCTGTGTTGATCTTTTTAGAGTCACAAGTGGGAGGACCAGTACCCTCCCGAATGGACATGATAGATTGAGGAGCCATGTATCTACCTGGCTTATCACTGTGCTCAAATAGGCTTTGCTTTGCAAAGGAGGCTTCTCTCTTCACTGTGTGAGTGAGTACGGAGTTTAGAGCGACCGTAGCTCATTGTAACTTAGTCACAGAGGCTCTATCATAATATGCCGACTCAGCTGCCTTCAGCCTGCCCTCAAGTATACGCTGCTGCTCTCCCCTCTGTCTCTTCCTGGTTGCTGAGTACAAAATAATTCTATTCTTAAATACCCCTTGGTAGCCTCCCAGAGCACTGATGGATTTACTGGCCGCACCCGAGTTAATGTCCCAGAAATTCTTAAACTCCCTTGTAAAGTACTCAATAAACTTGCTATCTTTCAAAAGAAACGGACCCATGCACCAGTGCCGCGTATTTATTCCATTGCCCCTGATCTTGACCTCCAAATAGAATGCCGCATGGACCGAAATGGCTATATTCCCAATCCTACAGGATAGCACTGAATCCAGAAAAGTCGATGGAACTAAGGACATATTGATCTTTGTGTGGCATTTGTGCAGGTTGGAGTAGAATGTAAGAACTCTTCCCTTAGAGTGAAGACACCTCCACACATCTACCAACCCCAACTCCCCACTTCCGTCCACCAACTGTTTGGATTGCCAGGAGATGCCCGAGAGACCCCTTGGCATCCTATCCACCTTGAGACCCATAAGACGGTTGAAGCCTCCCCTATAATCATGTGGTGCACACCAAGAGCCATCAGCCTGGAAAGTGCATCAATTAAAAATTTGAGGGGGTAGGACAGGCAGGCCGTACTCCTCCCCATGTATCAGGGCTTTGAGGATAACAAACCGCCCATGTTTGTCCTTAATTTGGTCTATCAACTGGAATGGAAGATTCTTCTGCATTAGCATAGCCACTCCTCTACTTTTAGAGTTAAAAGACGAAAAGAACACCCTGCCAAACCCTCCCTGCTGTAATTTTAGATGCTCCTTATCATTCAAGTCTGTTTCTTGCAGCAAAGCAATATCAACCCTCTCCTTTCTGAGATTCGAAAGCATTTTCTTTCTTTTGACAGGTGAGTGGCTCGCCTTTACTTTCCAGGTACTTTACTCGCCATCTCAACAAACAACTAGCCATAACAGTCTAAAGCAGTCCATGGACCCCTCCGAAAGGAAGACGTCTACTCATAGTGCGTCGAATGGAGACAGAAAAGGATTCGGAAAATCTAGAAAATACCACGACAAACACTCCTAAAACAAAAATTCTAATCACTACTCTTAAGATAAACAAATGACAAATAACTGGAGACCTTCCCCCTTGCCCACAGGGGGCACTCACCCTGTTCACGAGGACCTCCATGACTCCTTCCGGCTGGAGCCGCACCCCAAACCCAAGCAATGCAAAAATACATCATATACACTTGGAAATTAAAAGTGGACACCCAATCCATCCCACATGTCAACCCCGCTTGTTATCAATAAAACACCCCAAACCAAGAAAGAACAAAACAGGGATTAGCAAAAATCACAAGAAAGGGAAAGAAAAAAAAAATCTCCAGGCATATAAAATAAACAACCAAGAAAGCAAAGGATACCCTATTGTCCATAATATTTGACCCAACCAGCGTATTTTAAAGTGTCTCAGAAATCCTTTGCCTTCTCTGCTGAGTCAAAGTTATACACAGACCCTCCATGGCTGAAGCACAGCACTGCCGGGTATCTTACAGAATATTGAATGTTCAAGTGTCCCAGCCTCTTCCTTACTTCATCATAAGATTTCCTCTTTCTGATTGCAGCCCCAGAAATGTCTTGCGAAAACATGATTTTCGACCCCGTGTAAATCAGGGCTTGTGAGTCTTTCCTCAGCGTTCTGGAGGCTTCCATACCATTTGTTTCTCTTTGTTGCGCTGGAATTGCTCTAGGAGCGGGCGGGAGTGCTTGTCCAATCCGGGCCTGCGTACCACGATCTGGTGAGTCCACTCCACTCGCACCAGCCCGACTCAACTCCCAGTCCCAGGAGCTGGGGGTGCCATTGCTCCAGGAAATTGAGCAGAGTGTTCACCTTCTTCTCAATTCTGGCAGCCGGTTATGCGAACGTTCTTTCTTCGACCTCGATTCTCGAGGTCATCGACCTGATCGATTAAGGCCCGCACCTGATTTGCCAGGGCCTGGACTTGCCCAGCCAAGGTCTCCGCTGCGGTCTCCAATGCCGCAGTTCGCTGCTCCACCTCCTCCATGCGCTGATCGAGACGTCAGATCTCCTGCTCATGCTTTTGTAGCATGGCAGAGATTGGTTCTAGTCCAGTGGGAGACTCCACCAGTGCCGACTCGATCTTCTCTCGGAGTGTGACAAACTCCGAGACCATGTTCTGCTGCTCCAGTAAGTTCAGAGGCATTTCCACAGGGGTCGGTGCTGTGCTTGTGGGTGTGTCCGTTGCTGCAAGGGAGTGCACTGCGTGTTGCAATCCATGTGGGCTCTTTCTTTTTGTCACCTTTTACTTCTTCCCTGAGCGTTAAAATTAGTATTTAGAGATTCTGGGGACTCTACATTACTGATTTGTTCAAAAATGAATAGTAAGGGGAGGATGAAAGCACCACTTTGCTGGGATATGGTGCAAGGCAGACCTGTTAGATCGCCGCCATCTTGAATCCCCATTTTATTCATTTTTAAATGATTATGGAAAAGCATAGGCCTGATCTAAAAGTTAAAGTGCTAAATTGGAGTAAGGCCAATTTTGACGGTTTTAGGCAGGAACTTTCAAAAGTTGGTTGGGAATGAAAGTTTGCAAGTAAAGGGACAGTTGGAAAATGGGAAGCCTTCAAAAATGAGATAACAAGAATTCAGAGACAGTATGTTCCTGGCAGTGTGAAGGCAAGTCTAGTAGGTGTAGGGGATGCTGGATGATGAAAGAAATTGAGGATTTGGTCAAGAAAAAGGAGGCATATGTCAGGGATAGACAGGTTGGATCAAGTGAATCCTTGAAAGAGTATAAAGGCAGTAGGAGTACACCTAAGAGGGAAATCAAGAGGGCAAAATGAGGACATGAAATAGCTTCGGCAAAAAGGGTTAAGAAGATTCCAAAGAGATTCTACAAATGCATTAAGAGCAATAGAGTAACTAGAGAGAAAATAGGGCCCCTTGATGTTCAACAAGGTGGATCAGGTGTGGAACCACAAGAGACGGGTGAGATACTAACCAAATATTTTATGTCAGTATTTATCGTGAGAAAGGACCTTGAAGCTAGGGAACTTAAGGAAATAGATAGTGATGTCTTGATATTACAGAAGAGGAGGGAATCTTTTATCCTGTGATCATTTATTAAACTTGCCTCATTACATATTGACAGATCCAAAACCAAATCCCTGGTTGAATCCACAACATTTTGTACTCAGAAACTGTCCCATATTCACTCTATAAACTCTTCCTTATGGTTACCTCTGCCAAACTGATTTTCCCAATCGACATAAAGATGCAGGTCACCCATGATTTGTGTACAGTCCTTTTTACATGCCCTCATTATTCCTGATTTATTCTCTGTCCGATAGAATAGTTGCCGTCAGGAGCCCTAGAGACTGCTCCCACCAGCGTCTTCTTCCTCTTGTTATTTCTGACCTATACCCATACATCCTCAGCTACTAGATTGTTTCTTGTTTTTGTACTTTATTCCATCCCAAAGTGAAGGAGGAGCATCCAGAAGGCATCGAGCACCTCAAGACCTGTCGTCGGGAAAAAGCAGAAGCCGGGAGAAAACGGTGAAAGGAGCGCGCTGTGACAACAACACCCCACCCACCCCTTTCCTGCGACCACCTTCTCCCCCAAGTGTAACAGAGCCCGTGGTAGTTGCATCGGTCTGTACCCACCTGTGGACCCACTCTGAGAGTGGAAGACAATTATCCTTGTCTACGAGGGACTGCCAGTGGAAATGCACTTGATTCCATCTTGGATGCCTGTCAATTCAAAAAATTGCATATTTAATTCCCAGCTTTGATCTCCCTGGAACCATGTATCCATGCTGGCAATCAGATTTCACCCATTAACCTCTGTTTGTGCCTCAAATATTTGAGTAACGTGTAAAGTTTGCTGTTCCTCTAGGGACTGAGCAGGGGAATTTATGTAGACAATAAGAAATTGGCAGATTAAACAAATAACAGTTTTACTTCTGTCTTCACTATAGCAGTTATTTAAAAAACACTTTCCAGTAATAGTAGTAACTCAGGAGGTGAAAGGGAGAGAGGAACTCGGCAAGATTACAGTCACAAGGGAAATGATACTCAGCAAACTGAAGGAGCTGTGGGTTGCTCCATCTTTGACTCCAGATAGATTTCATCCTAAAGTTTGAAAAGAATTTGCTAAGACCTATTGGTATTAATTTTCCCAAATTCCCTAGATTCAAGAAATTTCTATCAGGCTTGAAAGTAGCAGATATAATGCTTATATTTGAGAAGGGATGGAACCAGCTTGCTTGATGTTTGTCATGGGGAAAGTGCTAGAATTGATCAATTCGTAAAGTTATAGCTGGGCACATGAAAAACCCAAGGTAATCATCGAGAGTCAACATGGCTCTGTCAAAGGGAAACCACATTTAACCAAATTATCAGAGTTCTTTGAAGGGTGTAGATAAAGGGAAGGCTGTGGACTTACTGAAAGGATTTGATAAGGTGCCACAGCAAAGACTATTACAGAAAATAAAAGCTAGGGAATAATATGTTAACAATGACAGAAACCAAAATGAGGTACTTCTGAAGATGGGCTCACTGTTGGAAAGCAGGAAAGGTAGGCAGACAATTGATGCACAGCTGCCAATGGCAATAATGTAATGACAAGACAATCTCTTGTTGTGATATTGGGGATGTCAGTGTTGGCCAGTTGATTGGGACAACACTACTATCATAGGGCAAGCCAGACAGAGAACAGCCAGGGAATTCCTAGAGGCATGGCATTCATCCACAAACTCCATCAACAAACACATCGACCTGGACCCAATATACCAACCACTACAGCGGACAGCTGAAACTGACAACCGGAAGCGGCAGGGACAGACCACTATAAACACCGGAGGAAACATCAAAGAAGCGCTTCGCAGGAGGCTCCCAAGCACTGATGATGTCGCCTAGCCAGGGGACGAAACGTTTGCAACAAAAACTTCCAGCTCGGCGAACAGAACCACAGCAACGAGCACCCGAGCTACAAATCTTCGCACAAACTTTGAACTCTCCCTGCTCTGCTTTTGATTTTTTGTGTAACCTGCACCTGAAACGGCCTCAATTTAACTTCTAATCCTACAGCCGACACCTCTGACAGTGTGGCACTCCTGCAGTGCTCCGCTGCCGCGTCAGTCTGGATCTCTGTGCTTTGCTGTGGAATGGGATTGTGAATGCATACGGCTCTCTGGCTCAGAGAGAAAAGTGTTTGTACCAACAGGGACACCGCTGACATTGGAACTACAAAAGAAGCATGAAAATCTCAGCAGCAGCTCTGTGAGGTTAACATTCATGTCATGATGATCTATCACCAGAAATAGGTAACAACAGTTAAGGTAGCCCATGTACAAAAGTACCTTATGAGTTAAAGATCAGTTTGATTTGGACAAATTTTCTTTTCAGGAGCAAGATGATTTGGTAATAGAGCTACTATAAACTATGACTGCCTTGAGGGCAAAATAGTACATAAGTGTTTATATCGAGTGGTTCACAGCATTCTGGAAGACAAGTTTGGACTTGCTTATTTGCACCGAAAACTCTATATTCATACATGGAAACAACTCCAGTTCAAAGGTGAAACTTCTGGAGTTTGGTGAGGTCCCTGCTGAAACCACAAAGCAGCTCAGCGATGACTGAGCGCGTGCAAGGCAGCCTGGCTTTCAAAGCAGCCAATGGAATTCTTAACACGACTCCTGACAACGTTGTGACATTGCGCAGGTGCAGACTCCCCCGCCCAAAACCAGTTCCACAATTCAGACCATTATGCTTCCTGGGCATCGGAGTGGTTTCCTCCCTTTGGCCGTGTTCTGACATTCATCA
>NC_057750.1:16709785-16711122 GCF_004010195.1 Chiloscyllium plagiosum
ATGGAAGGCAGAAATTATTGGACCTAAGACAGACAGACTGATAGACTAACTTCCTGTGCATCTGGAATTTGAGGAGGTACCTATGATCATGAAGGCCAGATCAAAGAACAGGGCTCCTGTATACTTCTTCTCTTTCCCCTTTGCCTCCTCCTTCTGAAGTGGAGTCCAAAGCATGGCAGCCGCAGCCTCATTAACGTGATGTTGTGGAAGATGCAGCCCGAGGAAGCAGGGTGGGTGGCATGGTGGCGCAGTAGTTAGTACTGCTGCCTCACAGCGCCAAGGCCCTGGGTTCGATTCCACCCTCGGGCGACTGTCGGTGTGCAGTCTGCACATCTCCCCATGTCTGTGTGGGTTTCCTATGGGTGCTTTGGTTTGCTCCCACAATCCAAAGATATGCAGGTTAGGTGGGTTGGCCATGCTAAATTGACCATAGTGTCCAGGGATTGAGTGGGTGAAGTGGATCAGCCACGGGAAATGCAGGGTTACAGGGATAGAGTAGGGGAGATGAGTCTGGGTGGGATGCTCTTCAGAAGGTCAGTGTGGACTCGATGAGCCAAAAAACCTGCTTCCACACTGCAGAGATTCTATGATTCTGAACTTAGAGACATGCTCTGGTGGCTATTTCCTGAGCAGCCCAGGATTTGAAATTATTGCTTCAGAAGGTTAATTGCCTGTATCTGAATGCAAGTAGCAAAAATAATGAAACATTTGAATTGACAGTGCAAATAATGTAGATAATGCATTAATCTATTACAGGGATATGGCTGTAAGAGGACACAGTGTAGGACCTGAATTTTGAAAGGTATATGACTTTTGAGAAGGACAGGAAGCTAAGGGAGAGACGTAGCTCTGTTTACTAAGGTTGATATTAGTACAATAGAGAGAATGAACCTGAAAATCAGGATGTAGCATCAGCTTAAATAGAAATGTGATCAATCTCAGAGTAGTTTATAGATCCACTAACAGTAACTGCACTGTAAGCTCGAATACAAAGGAAGAAATAACAGGGGTTTGTACAACAGTAGTCATGGGTACTTCTAACCCACATGTAGATAAGATGATTTAGATTGGGGAAGGTAGTCTGCTCTTCTGAGAGGATTTTCAGGTTAGTTTCTTAGACCAGCATTTTATAGGTGAAAATGTGTTGCTGGAAAAGCGCAGCAAGTCAGGCAGCATCCAAGGAGCAGGAGAATCAACGTTTTGGGCATGAGCCTTCTTCAGGAATGAGGAGAGTCTGCCAAGCAGGCTAAGATAAAAGGTAGGGAGGAGGGACTTGGGGGAGGGGGGTTGGAAATGTGATAGGTGGAAGGAGGTTAAGGTGAGGGTGATAGGCCGGA
>NC_057750.1:16711140-16752785 GCF_004010195.1 Chiloscyllium plagiosum
CAGCACCACCTTCCTAACCTGCAATCTTCTTCCTGACCTCTCCCCCCCCTACCCCCACTCCGGCCTATCACCCTCACCTTAACCTCCTTCCAGAGCTCAGAGTTCTACATGAATGCATGCAGTTTTTGAGCAAAGTACAATGTAACCCTGCAAGTACAAATTCACCCCACAAAATATATGTGTGCATGTGGGTCTTTGTCTGTCTGTGTGTGTGTGTGTCTGTCTGGGTTGGGGGTTGTGAGTGTGAGAAAGTGTATGTGTGTGTGTGTGTGTAGTGAGTGCAGAGTGTCTTAGGTCTGTGAGGGGGTGCATGTGTGAGTGTGGGAGTGTGTGTGTCTGTAAGGGTGTGTGTGGGTGTTTGTGTGCGCATCTGTGTATATGTGTGTCCGTGTGTATGTGTATACAGGAGTGCCTGTGTGTGTGTGTGAGAGTGTGTGTGTGTGTAGGAGTGTCTGTGTGTGTATATAGTGCAATGGTGGACACCTGTAGTGTGACATGAACCCGAGGTCCCGTTTGAGGCCCTCCCTATTGGTACGGAACTTAGCTATCAACCTCTGCTCGGCCACTTTTCACTGCTGCCTGTCCCGAAGTCCGCCTTGGAGGATGGTCACCCGATGGTCCGAGGGCGAATGTCCTGGACCACTGAAGTGTTCCCCAACTGGGAGGGAACACTCCTGTCTGTTGATTGTTGTGCGCTGCCCATTCATCTGTTGTCGTAGCCTTTGCTCGGTTTCCCCAATATACCATGTCTCCAGGTATTCTTGCCTGCAATGTATAAGATAGACAATGTTGGCTGAGTCACGTGAGTACCTGCCATGTACAAGGTGGGATGTGTCCCCACGCGTAATGATGGTATCTATGTCCACACTCTGACACGTGTTGCAGCGCCTACCGTGACAGGGTTGTATGGAGTTGTCCTGATAGCCGGTCAGCTTGCTACGAACAATGATCTGTTTGAGGTTTGGCGGTTGTTTAAAGGCAAGTCGTGGAGGTATGAGGAAGGTCTTGGTGAGGTGCTCATCCTCATTGATAATGTGTTACAGGTCATGAAGAACATGGCATAGTTTTTCAGCTCCTGGGAAATACTGAACAACGAAGGGTACCCTGTCGGTTGCAGCACGTGTCTGTCTCCTGAGGAGGTCATTACAATTACTTGCTGTGGCACGTCGGAACTGGCGGTCGATGAGTTGGGCATCGTACCCTGTTCTTGTGAGGGCATCCCTGAGTACTTCCAGGTGTCTGTCACGTTCCTCCTCATCTGAGCAGATCCGGTGTATGCGTAGGGCTTGTCCATAGGTGATGGCTGTTTTAATATGCTTTGGGTGGAAGCTGGAGAAGTGTAGCATTGTGAGGTTGTCTGTGGGTTTGCGGTAGAGTGTGGTGCTGAGGTGTCCAACCTGTGCATAAAAATGTTGGCATATTGGGGTGCAAATTTGGTCCCCATGGCTGTTCCATGTGTCTGGATGAAGAACTGGTTATCAAAGGTGAAGACGTTGTGTTCATAGAGAAAGCGGATGAGTTGTAGGATGGTGTTTGGAGATTGGCAGTTGTTGGTGTTGAGTACTGAGGCTGTTGCCGCGATGCCATCATTGTGGGGGATGCTGGTGTAGAATGCTGAAACGTCCATTGTGACAAGGAATGTTCCCAGTTTGACTGTTTTTTCTGTAAGAAATCCTTAGTGTCGCGACAGAAGCTGGAGATCCCTGTACAATAGGTTTCAAGATGCCTTCCACACAGCCGGAGAGATTCTCACAATGGGACGTCCTGGTGTGTTGGCTTTGTGTACCTTTTGGAAGGCAATAGAAGTCGCCTACACGAGAAGTATGTGGGATGAGGGCACGTAGGGAACTCTAAAGGACTGGATCCAAAGTTCTAATCAGTGTGTTTAATTCATGGTGTGTTCTTTGGTTGGATCAGCTGGTAGCTGCCTGTAGTGTTCCTGGTTGTTCAGTTGTCGCGACACTTCCTTGCAGTAATCTGTTCTATTCTGAATGACAATGGCTCCTCCTTTATCTGCTGGTTTGATGACAATGTTGTGATTGGTTTTGAGAGCCTGGATGGCATTGCATTGTGAACGGGTGATATTTTGCTCTACCTTGAGGGTACAGCTGATGAATCTGGCATTTATATATTTCCTGAAGGTTTGAGCATACATGTCAAGCCCAGGGCAGCGGCCCTCTGGTGGGGTCCAAATTGACACCTTCTTTGGTCACTCCTCTACAGATCCATCTTAACACAGTGAGTGTGGACTGCATTGCCTGAGAGTGTGGTGGAGGCAAGTTCAATCAAAGCTTTCAGATGGGAATTAAATGAAGTTAAAGGGGAAATTGTGGTGCATGTAGATTTCCAGATTGCCACATCAAAGGTTATTATGCAAAATCAGAGCTCAAGGTGTTGCAGGTAATGTAATCGTGTCGAGATAGATTATTTTACAAAATAATCTCAGGAATCTCAGATATAAGTCAATGATCATTTATTGAGCCAATGTTGGGAGCGTCTCAGAGACACCCAAGAGAGGATTCCGAGGCAGTACTGTGCCAACCAACAAAAACATCAGATATTTATGCATCACAAGCCACATAGGCAGTACATTACTTGAATTCTGAAATGGCCTGGTTCAGACAATAACTCATTTCCTCATATCAAAAATGGCAGGGCTGCCTAAAATCCCTGGTCTAAATCTGCTCCCCCTATCTTGTTTGCTGCTCTCTCAGCCATGAGGTCCTATAGCGGTATCAGGCAGTCTGCTGTCACAGCAGCTTTTTGAGCTTGCTGGCAGGTTTTAATTATTTTTAACCTGACAACCTTTCTTGAAGTCAAAAAGTGAGGTGCTGGAAAAGTGCAGCAGGTCAGGCAGAACCGAGGAGCAGGAGAGTTGACGTTTCGAGCATAAGCTCTTCATCAGGAATTCCTGATGAAGAGCTTACGCTCGAAATGTTGGTTCCTCTGCTCCTCAGATGCTGCCTGACCTGCTGCGCTTTTCCAGCGCCACTGATCGACTCTGATCTCCAGCAGATCTGCAGTCCTCACTTTCTCCTAGTTGTTGTAACCTTCCTTAAGTAAAAATAAAAGAAGAGGACTTAAGGAGTTTATAAAGGGAGAGAGATAACAGGTTAAGGGCTTGTCTCATTGGATTGAAGAAGAATGAGTGGTGACTTAAAAGAGGCGTACAAGATGATGAGAGGCTTAGACAGAGTGGATAGCTAGAGACCTTTACCCAGGGCAGAAATGGCTATTACAAAGGGGCATTACTTTAAGGTGATTGGAGGAAGGTTTAGGGGAGATGTCGGAGGTAGGTTCTTTCCACAGAGAGTGGTGGGTGTGTGGAATGCACTGCCAGCGGTGATAGTAGAGTCAGAGACATTCAGGACATTTAAACGAATCTTGGATAGGCACATGGATGATAGTAAAATGAAGGGTATGTAGGTTAGTCTGATCTTAGAGTAGGATAAAAGGTCGGCACAACATCGAGGGCTGAAGGGCCTTTACTGTTCCATGTCCTGTGTTCTAAATAAGCGGACAAAGATGGAGTATAAAAGTGTAAACTTGTCCACTTTGAAAGGAAGAATAGAAAAGCAGCACGTTATTTAAATGGAATGAGGCTGTAAAACCAGTACAGAGGGGATCTGGGTGTCCTGGTCCATGACTCTACACAGGAACAGCAAGTGATCAGGAGGGCAAATGGAATGTTGTTACTGATAGTGAGGGGAATGGAATATAAAAATAAGAATGCTTCAGTTATCCAGGGCATTCATGAAACCACATCTATGGTACTGTGTACAGTTTTGGTCTGTTTATTTAAAAACAATACAACTTGTGTTGGAAGCAGTGCAGAGAAAGTTTATTCAACTGATGCCTGGGATGGAGAGGTTGTTTATTAGCAAAGGTTGAACATGCTGGGCCTGTACCCACTGGAGTTGATAAGAATCAGAAATCACCTGATTGAAGCATATCAGACTATGAGAGGGCATGATGAGGTGAATACTCATTTATCGAGAGATGTTAGAGTGGTAGACATTGTTGACATGGATCTTTGTAAAACCTTTGACAGGGTTTCGCATGGTAGAGTAATTAGTAATATCAGTTGACATGGGATTCAGGGAGAGCTTACCAGTTGGATACAAACTTAGCTTGATGATAGAGACAGAGGGTGGTGGTGGAGGATGGCTTTTCAGACTGGAGGCTTGTGACCGTAGGGATCTGTGCTGGGTCCACTTTTGTTTGTAATTTATATAAACAATTTGGATGAGAATTTAGGAGGCATGGTGAATGAGTTTGCGGATGACACCAAAATCGGCGCTATAGTCGATCATGAAGAAGGCTATCTAAGATTACAAAGGGATCTTGATTAATTGGGTCAGTGGGCTGAGGAGTGGTGGATGGAGTTTAATTTGGATAAATGCAAGGTAAAACAAACAAGGGCAGGACTTATACAGTTAATGATTGGGCCTTGGATAGTGTTGTCAAACAAAGAGACTCATGGGTTCAGGGACATAGTTCTTTGAAAGTCGTATCATAGGTAGATCGGGTGGTTAAGAAGGCGTTTAGCATGCTTGCCTTCATTGCTCAGGCCATTGAGTATGGGAGTTGGGGCGTCATATTGAGATTGTACAGGACATTGGTGACACCAAGTTTTGAGTATGGTGAGTCCTGGTTGCTCTGCTATAGGAAGGAGATTGCAGAGGGTTCAGAAGAGATTTACCAGGATGCGGTCGGGACTGGAGGGTTTGATTTACAAGGATAGGCTGGCTAGGCTGGGACTTTTTTCATTGGAGCATAGGAAGTTGAAGGGTAACCTTATAGAGGTGAATCCATATCCTTATGTCAATGCCTCTTCCCTAGGATGGGTGAGATCAAAACTAGGGGGCATATTCTTAAGGTGAGAGGAGCAAGATTTAAAAGACTTGAGGGGCAACTTTTTCACACAGAGGGTTGGTTCTTGTGTGAAATGAGGTACAGTTACAATATTTAAAAGACATTTGGATAGTGATATAAATAGGAAAGGTTTAGAGGGATATGGGCCAAATCCAGGTAAGTGGGACTCGTTTAATTTGGGAAAGGTGGCCAGCATAGTCAAGTTGAACCGAAGCGTCTGTTTCCATGCTCTATGTGTCTATGACTCTACAACTAGAGGACACTGTTTAAAAATGAAGTATTTCCCATTCAATTTCCCATTTTTCTTTTAGAGGATCTTGGAACATATGTAGGTTTCTACTCTTTAAATAAATAAAATCCTGAGGGGCATGGATAGGGTGAATAGACAAGGATTTTTCCCTGGGTTAAGAGAGTCCAGAACTGGAGGGTATAAGTTCAAGGTGAGATGAAAAAGATTCAAAAGGGACCTAAGGGGCAACATTTTCATACAGAGGGTGGTGCGTGTATGGAATGAGCAGCCAGAGGAAGTGGTGGAGGCTGGTACAATTACAACATTTAAAAGGCATCTGGATGGGTATATAAATAGGAAAGGTTTAGAGGGATATACGCCATATGCTGGTAAATGGGACTAGATTGGGTTGGTATATCTGGTCGGCGTGGACGAGTTGGACGAAGGATCTGTTTCCATGCTGTACATCTCTATGACTCTGAATAATAATTGTTTAGACAGCTCCTTGTGGGGCCCTTGTATCAAAAAGAGATAAATAGAATCTTATGAAACTTAAATCAAAACATTGTTGCCGGGGTAAGGAAGCCCTCTAGCCCATCGGTCCCTAAAGGCCCCTATTATGCTGGTGGTGCCTGCATGTTCCTCTACACGGATGCCTGAGCACATATGTAAGCAGAGAAAAGAGGCAGACAGTGAGATATGACGTTCCCTCTCCACAGCTGTTGCCTGGACCTATTAATGGGCACTTTGGCCAGGCGTGAATCGAGAGTATGGTGTTGGAAAAGCACTAGGAAAAAGTGAGGACTGCAGATGCTGGAGTATCAGAGCTGAGAGTGTGGTACTGGAAAAACACAGCAAGTCAGGCAGCATCCAAGGAGCAGGGGAATTGACATTTCGGGCATAAGCCCTTCATCAGGAGGGCTTCGGCCTGGTTCAGGAGCAGGCCTAATGTGTATGTTCTTATAGATGTTCATCAAACTTGACCATCCATGTGCAGTTATTAAACTTTTTGTGGCACTGCTGCTTGGTTCATAGGGCCAGACTTTGTGAGCTATCTCTCCCTTGCCATTGGTTTACCTTCCCTTTGGAGCCCTTACCTGCAGGGCCTCCTCGCTCCCTCCCTTCATCTCTAAGACCTCCAGTATCACACTCATGTGCCTCAGAGCACTCTCTCTCTTCTGTGACATTCCATTTAGTCAGCTTCTCCTCGAAAACCAATCATCAGTAGCAGCTTCTGCCTGTTGAGACCAGTTCTACTAGAGGAGCCAAAGAATTACTGGAACACATACTAACTCTGTGCAGCCCAGGTGAGTTGGGACATTACTACTGCACCACAAGAAGGCCCCTATTAAGTTACCCTTTACTCTTCTAAAGTGTATGGATGCTCAGTCTAAAATCACACAACACCAGGTTATAGTCCAACAGGTTTATTTGGAAGCACTAGCTTTCGGAGCGCTGCTCCTTCATCAGGTGGTTGTGGAGGTTAAGCTCATGCTCACAAAATTTATAGCCAAAGGAATCCAGTGTCATGGAGATGTGATACAGTAAATGATCTGAGATTACAACTTTCATCTTTTATAATGGGATTTGCTGGTTTCTGTTCTTTGATGTGTAAATCACAGAACTTCTTTTAGTTTCTCAAAATAGCTCAGCTTTTTAAACAATGGGTGTGAAGTCTGTGTGTAAAATTACATGAATCCATGTAAAACCATACAGAGAGTTTGTCAGTCTGACACAGCATTGGGACACAGACAGACTTCACACCTATAGTTTAAAAAGCTGAGCTATCTTGAGGACGGGGATGGCCTCAACTGGGACCATGGGTTCATGTCACACTACAGGTGATCCCACTGCACTACACACACACAGACACACACACACAGACGAAGCCACAGACACACAGACAGACAGACGCACACTCACAGACAGACACACACACACTCCTACAGACACACACACACTCCTACAGACCCACACACTCACGTAGAACCTCTGTCATACACAGGCTCTCTCTCATACGCTCACACATACAATCACATGCACACACGCACCCTGTCACAGACTTATACACTTTACATTCACACTCACACACATACACACACCCTCTCACAGACACTCATAACCTCCCCCCCCCCGCCACAAAAGCACACACAGAGACATCTGAGTTTGTGGGATGAATTTGTACCTGCAGAATTATATTTTATTTTGCTCAGAAACTGCAAAAATCCATGTAGGATTCTGTAAATCCATTTTTTAGATTAGAATCAGTCTGAATGTTGTGGCACAGATAGTCTCACACAGAGCACCTCACACCTTCAATGCATTATCTGGGCTGACATGACACCAATTGTTAAAGTTCACTTGAGAATGTAACTTTTAACAAGTTCTACGATTTACATATAATTTCAGTTACATCACACTGTAAACTTTTGCTATAAATTCTGTGTCTTACGATCTATACTCCACAACCACCTGATGAAGGAGCAGCGCTCCGACAGCTCGTGCTTCCAAATAAACCTGTCGGACTATAACCTGATGTTGTGTGATTTTTAACTTTGTACACCCAGTCCAACGCTAGCATCTCCAAATCATATCTTGAGAATGTAACTAAAAGAAATTCTGGGATTTACATATCAAAGAACAGAAGCCAGCGTATCCCATTATAAAAGATGGAAATTTTAATCTAAGATTGTTTACTGAATCACATCTCCATGACACTGGACTCCTTTGGCTATAAAGTCTGTGAGCATGATCTTATACACCACAACCCCTGATGAAGGAACATCGCTCCGAAAGCTA
Source organism: Chiloscyllium plagiosum (assembly GCF_004010195.1). Taxonomy (NCBI): domain Eukaryota; kingdom Metazoa; phylum Chordata; class Chondrichthyes; order Orectolobiformes; family Hemiscylliidae; genus Chiloscyllium; species Chiloscyllium plagiosum. The sequence continues at coordinate 16,719,044 of NC_057750.1, forward strand.
GTGCTTCTGAATATGGACTATGACTTTTAACTTTGTCCACCCCAATCCAACACCGACACCACCAAGTCATGCTCAGTCTGTTGAACTTTCCCTTTTAAGACAACCTCCAGGATTATATTAAGGATATTTTATAAAGTAGCAGGAGTATGCCATTCGGCCACCTGAACCCAATCCGTCATTTAATGAGGTCATGACCAATCTTATGCTTCGACTCCATTTTCTTGCATTACCTCTGTATCCCCAAATGTTTTTCATATGAAAATGCTGATCAATCTCAGTCTGGTGTTTCTAACTATCTTGTATCTTGTCCATGAAAACGCTTCTGAATAGTACATGGACTCGATAGCTTATTCCTGAAGAGAAATCAGCCTGTTCCATGAGTGGGAAAAGATGAAATTTCTCCAAATCCCCCAGGATCCCAAAAGTAAACACTGCAAAGTTATATCGAAATTTTTAGCACTGAGGGGGTTAACGGTATCTGGATAAACACAAGTGTGTTTACAACACAGCTGAATGAATTTACACTTTTAGTTCTCATGGAGGGCCCAGGCTGCCTACTTCCACATCTTAGGGAGAAAAACAATATCCAATGATTGTCTTCCTGCCGAGAGTTTGTGGAAAAACCTATAAAAAGACCCGAGCTGATTCGGGATTGAGCTTTAGGAAACAGCACCTTCCTGCCTTGAGTCCCTGCTGTCACTCTCGGAGAGGAATTTATTTCGCATCCGTTCTGCAAGGAGAGAGGACAAAAAAAAAACCCATGACAGGCTGGATTTTTCAACCACGTAAAGTAGGGGGAAGAAAACCCTCCAATTCACACAATTAAGTCATCCCGTATCCTCTCGGCCGGGAAACAACAACAAGGGCTTCCTGGAAAGCAGATTCCTCCCGATCCAGTGTTACACGCCTTGAAAAAAAAATCCCAGGGCCGCCTCAGGAAATATCTGGCTTGCAAGGGATGATGAAAGAGCCCGTTTGTAATCCTAACAGTCATGCACAAAGCGAAGGGATCCTTCACTCTGTGGTGCACATCTGGTAAGGGTTCACTCACTGCACAATCACCACCGTGTCACCGTCTGACCCCCACATTGGCACAGGCCAAATGCTGAGAGTCAGCTGCCTCTCTCTATAAGTGGGTCTCTGGTCTCTGATCTAAGATGTTTTGGGTACCCTCCCCACCTCCAATACTCTATCTAAGTTGACACGTCAACAGGTACTGAGGGAATACCACATTGCCACAGGAAGTCTTTCAAATGCAATGTTAAACTGAAGCCTGGTCTATTTCTGTAAGTGGATGCAAAAAATCCCATGGGTTCAGTTTCCCCTTTTATATACCCTTCCACCAACGTCACTCAAATCAGTGGAGCTTGTCATTGTCACAATGCCTCCTTGTGAGAGCTTGCTGTGCCCAAATTGGCTGTAGCCTTAACAACACTTCAAAAGGATTTCATTGGCTGTAAGGGACTTTAAGGTCCTGAAAGGAGATAGAGAAATTTAAGTGTCTTTTATATCAGATTCAGGTCTGTTGGAATCAGAAACAATAGGAAGAACAGAATTCAAAGTCATTTCGAACAGGGAAATGGCTAAAAACATGAAAACAAAAATCAAATAGTGTCCAGAACAACAGAGGTCAACAGAGATATTTTTCAGACCAGCAAAGGTATCCCAGTGACATAAGATTCTAAAATCAACACTTGATGCTCACTCTCTCAACAAAATGGTCATCGGGCAGATGTTTTCTGAAGGCAGCATTTCAGATTCAACGTGTAGGGCATGGAGGGCAATTAATTTCCCAGATAATTTCACACGGAAACCCACATAGTGGGGATGCTCAACAAAGCCCAGGAGGAAATGATGGTGTCAACCTGGGTACAATTGGTGAGCCTGCGCCCGCACCAACTCCACATTACACACTCGGCCAGCAACTATCCCCAATCACGGATGGCAACTGAGCTCAGAGTCCTAATCCTGCTCTGAGGGTAATTCTGGAATCAGACAAATGCCCTGCAATCAGAACAATTTGAAATATGGACAATGCCTTGCTCCAAATTAGAGGCAGTGCAGGAAGCCATGTCAGTTTCTTCTCTTAAGCTGTTTATAAAGTAATGAATCTCACTGACTCTTAGTTTTCTGAATGTTTACATCTCAGTTGTATTCTAAATGAAAATTCTATAGTGACCTCACACTCCGACTGTGCTGTGCCAAGAGTATGCGACACGATGATTGGAAACTTGAGCATTTGTAACTGAAGAGTGAAGAACCTATGACCCAGTGATATAACTGGGGCTGAGAAATAGCAGCAAACTGCAAGCCTGCAATGGATTCATTTCATGTACAATTTCCCCAATTAATCCCTCACATGAAATTGGCTTTGCCTTTACAAGCTGAGACAGTCAAAAGGTCATCTCAGACATAGAATCCCTAGAGTGTGGAAACAGGCCATTCAGCCCAACAAGTCCGCACCAACTCTCCAAAGAGTAACCCACCCAGACACATTCCTTTACCCTAGATTTACTACTGACTAATGCACTTAGCCTACATATCCCTGAACACTATGGGCAATTTCACATGGCCAATTCACCTACTTGCATCTTTGGACTGTGGGGGGAAACCAGAGCACCCAGAGGAAACTCACATGGACACAGGGAGAATATGCAAACTCCACACAGACAGTCACCCGAGGCTGGAATTGAACCCGGGTCCCATTGTGCTGTGCTATTACTGAGCCACCCAACAGGCCATTTGGCCAAACCAGTCCTCTGCTGGATTTTTCCTCCTCACCAGCTTCCTCCCAGACCTCTTCCCTCAACTTATCAACATATTCTTCAGTGTATTTACTAAACACCACCTTCCCCACCACCACCTCCCCGCCCCCCTCCCACTCCCCCCTCCCCCTGGAAACGGAACAGAACTAAAATCAGAAATTGCTGGAAAATCTCTGCAGGTCTGGTGGCGTATATGGAGAGAAAGCAGAGTTAATGTTTTGGGTCCTGTGACCCTTCTGAAGGGTCCACACATACTGTTCTTTGGATTTTTTTGTTTAATACTGAACTGGCTTAATCATATAAGAGCAGGTCAGCAGTTGCAAATTCTGTGGTGAATAACTCATCTCTTGTCTCCCTAAAGCCTGTACACCATCTACAAGGTACAGATCAGGAGTGTAATGGAATGTATGAGTGCAGTTCTATCAAGACTTAGTGAGGGTAAACGTCATTCAGAACAAAACAGCTCATTTGATTGGCACTCCATCCACCACATTCCACATTCACTCCATCCACCACCTATCCTCAGCAGCAGCAGTATGTAAAAGTTGCACTGCAGAAATTCACCAAGGCTTCTTTGACGGTGCTTTCCAAACACTCTACCTCTATTGTCGAGAAGGACAAGGGCAACTGATACATGGGAACATCACCTGTGAATTCCCCTTCAAGTCAATCACCATTCTGAATTGGAAACATATCACTGATCCTTCAGTGTTCTGGGTCAAAATCCTGGAACTCCCTAATGGTATTGTGGGTCTACCCACAAATGGACTGCAGCGATTCATGAAGGCAGCTCATCACCAACCTCTCAAGGCCTTGCCAGTAAGGCTGGAATCCTAAGAATGAATTAAGGAAAAGCACTATTCACAGCTTCACAACATTACAAAGGAAGTTCGACCGTGGAGCTGCATTTTGATGTATTTGAGTCAGACCAGTATGTGTCATTCACAGGTTTTCCTTTTGGGGTATTTCTGAAGATTTGTTGTGGCTGTAATCTAAGACACAATGATGGGTTGTTTGTACACAACAAGCTGCGACAAACACCAATGTGATAATGACGAAAACACCCATATTGACTGGGAAACTGTGGAGATCTCTCCTGCTGCTCAACTTTGAAATTGGACTATGGGATCACTTACCCTAGAGTCAAAGAGATGTACAGCACAGAAGCAAATCCTTCGGTCCAACTTGTCCATGCTGACCAAGTTTCCCAAAGTAAACTAGTCGCACTTACGGAGTCAGACAGTCATACAACACAGAACCAGACTCTTCGATCTAACAAGCCCATGCTGACCATAATCCCAAACTAAACTAGTCACACCTACTTGCGTTTGCCCCATATCCCTCCAAACATTTCTTATTCATGTATTTATCCAAATATCTTTTAAACATTGTAACTGTACCCACATCCACCATTTCCTCTGGAAGTTCATTCCACACGTGAACCACACTGTGTAAAAACGTTGCCCCCTCGCGTCCTTTTTAAATCTTTCTCCTCTCACCTTAAAAATAAGCCTCTGGTCTTGAAATCCCCCACCACAGGAAAATGACATCTGCCATCATCTATGTCCCTAAATGACTTTAAAAACCTCTATAAAGTCACCCCTCAACCTTCTATGCTCCAGTGAAAAAAATCCCAGCCTTTCCTTATAACTCAAACCCTCCATTCCCGTTAATACCTGATGCGTCCTCAGTTGAATGCCCTGTCAGAATAATAAATGCATTACTGACAGTGCGGCACTCCCCTACCTCTGTACAGGAACATTGGGTACAAAGCTATGGAGTGGACAGAATGTCTTTGCCAATGAAAAGCACAAAGGAGATCGTGGAATGTGAGAGACTTGGATGAAACGAAAATCGAGGAAACTGGGAATGATCATTCGGGAAAATGGCCTACTTATACTGGATCTGTTTCCCTCAGCTAAAAATCAAGAACAGCCATGTTACCACAGAATATTAATTGCGCCATCTCCTGGTTGTGCCCGGAACCTAATCTGTCAGCATTTCAGTTGATCACTTGGAAATGCTCACCTCTGGCAGGTTGTAATTGACAGTATCCTGTGTTTGTCAAGGTACAAATTTCCACCTCCTCCATCAGTCCCCACTGGTGATGATGTAATGGAACCTGTTACGGAAGTTGTTGCAGGATTAGTTTGACGATTGCAGCATTTTTTCCCGAGCGCAGGTGAAGAAAGCCGAAGGTTTCCTGGAATTCTCAGTTGCACAATCATTGCTGCAGGTAATCACTGCTTAAACACCAGAGAAAGGGAAAGGAAGCCATTCAACCCCCTCAGGCTCTTTGCATTGCCTTTCAATTGGGCCACACAATCATCAAGTAGTTACAGGAACAGAATCATAGAATCCCTACAGTGTGGAAACAGGCCCTTCGGTCCAACCAGTCCACACCAACCTTCCAAAGAGTAACCCACCCAGACCCATTCCCCTACCCTATATTTATCCCTGACCAAGGCACCTAACCTATGCATCCCTGAACACTATGGGCAATTTAGTGTGGCCAATTCACCTGACCTGCAGATCTTTGGATTGTGGGAAGAAACCGGAGCACTCAGAGGAAACCCATGCTGACACTGGGAGAATGTGCAAACTCCACATAGACAGTCACCCATTCAGCTAATTGTGACTGTGCTTGGCAATCTGTAAGAGCAACTCAGGTAGTCCCAATCATCCACCTATATCCCCACGACCCTGCAATCTTACTTCTTCAATTATCCAATTTCATCTTGAAAGCCTCAAATAACCTTGTCTCCCTCACCCTCAGACCTTCACCATTCATTTTGTGAAGACATAATGGTTGGTCTATTTTACAATTTCAAATACGCACCTTGGTTCCATATGCTTGAAACCACTTGCCCAAAACAAATGTATCAAATCTGATCATTTGTATCCTGCAGCCTCAGCATCTGTCTTGGGAAGAAATTTCCCAGTTTCCTTTTGTATGAAGGAATGCTTCCTCCCATCACTCTGAATGGCCTGGATCTAACTTTAAAGTTCTGACCCCTTAGTGATGGACTCCTCCACCTCACCTTGAAGAAATATTACCTTCTACCCCATCTTTACCACCTCCTTTGGTTCCAAACATCAGAATGGACACAGCAACTTGAAAAATTAAATGAGGGGGAAGAATCTACTCCTGTCTACTCTGCATATGCCCCTCATAATTTTATACATTTCAATCACGTCCCTATCAAAGGTCCTCTGATCTAAGGAAAACAATCCTAATCTGTCCAAGATCTCTCCATAACTGAAACTCTCCAGCCAAGGCAACATCCTGGTAGATCTCCTCTGCAGCCTCTCCAGTGCTAACACATCTCTTCTATAATATAGATTCCAGAACTGCACACAATACTCTTTGTATGGCCTAGCCAATGTTTCATACAGTTCCAGCAGAATTTCCCTGCTCTTAAACTCTATGCCTCAGCTCCTAAATGCCTTACCTAAGAAAACACATACTAACATTGGAAATTAACTAGGTTGATACTGAGTATGAAGCTTATGATTTCAAATAAACCTGTTGGACTATAACCTGGTATTGTGTGATTTTTAACTTGGTCATGAAAGACACAGTCGCAAATTGTGGCATTTGAAAAGCACAGTAGGTCAGGCAGCATCTGAGGAGCAGGAGAGTCAATGTTTCGGGCAGAAGCCCTTCATCAGGAATGTGGAAGGGTGGAGGGTAGGGGGCTGAGACATAAATAGGAGGGTGGGAGTGGGGCTGAGGGAGAAAGTAGCTGGGAATGCAAATGATGGACGAAGGTGGGGTATGATGGTGATAGTTTGGTGGGGAGGGTGGAGTGGATAGGAAAGAAGATGGATCAGTAGGACAGTTCAAGAGGGTGGTGCTGAGTTGGAGGGTTAGTGATGCCGTGTGGTTGGAGGGTCCCAAGGTGGAAGGTGAGGTGTTCTTCCTCCAGGCATTGGTTGGCTTGGATTTGGTGGTGGAGGAGGCTCAGGACTTGCATATTCTTGGTGGAGTGGGAGGAGAGTTGAAGTGGTCAGCTACAGTGCGGTAGGGTTGTTTTGAACTTTCATATCTGTTCATGTTCCTTCCCACCTATCTGCACCACCCTCCCCCGACCTATCACCATCACCTCCCACCCGAATTTACCCATCACCTTCCCATCTGCCTTCCCCCCAGCCCCACCTTCACTCTCCTATTTATTTCTCAGCCCCCTTTCCCCCGCAACATTCCTGATGAAGGGCTTTTGCCCGAAACGGCAACTCTCCTGTACCTCGGATGCTGCCTGACCTGCTGTGCTTTTCCAGCACCAAATTTTTCGATTCTGATCTCCAGCATCTGCAGTCCTCACTTTCCCATAAAAGACAGAGGGTAGCTGTGGAAGGGTATTGTCTGACTGGAGGTCTGTGACCAGTGGTGTTCCGCAAGGATCAGTTCTGGGACCTCTGTTGTTTGTAATGTATGTTAATGATTTTGTTGAAAATGTAGTTTGTCTGATTAGTAACTTTGCAGAAAATATGAAATTTGGTTGAGTTATGGATAGTGAGGTAGATTGTGAAAGGATACAACAGGATATAGATCAGTTGGAAAGTTAGGCAGAGAAATGGTAGATGGAGTTTAACCCAGAAAGTGTAGGTGACGCATCTTGGGAGGTCGAATGCAAGATGAAATATTACACAGTAAATGGCAGGACCCTTAGAAGCATTGATATACAGGAATGGGATTGGGGTCAAAATCCATAACTCCCTGAAGGTGACAACAGAAATGGGCAAAGGTATAAAGAAGGTGTACGGCATGTTTGCATTCATCAGTCGGGGCAGCGAGTATAAAAGTTAACAAGTCATGATGTAGAGTTTAAGACTTCAGTTAGTGTACAGTTTTGATCACCAGGTTAATGGAAGGATGTGGAGGCTTTGGAGAGGGTGCAAAGAGTTTTACCTGAATGTTGTCTGGATTGGAATATATTAGCTATAAGGAGAGGTTGGACAATCGTGGATTGTTTTTGCTGGAGTGCCAAAAGCTGATAGAAGTGTATAAAATTGGATCAAGTGAGTAAAATTGAGAGGAGAAAGTGAGGGCTGCAGATGTTAGAGATCAGAGCTGAAAATGTGTTGCTGGGAAAGCGCAGCAGGTCAGGCAGCATCCAAGGAACAGGAGAATCGACGTTTCGGGCATAAGCCCTTCTTCAGGAATGAGGAAAGTGTGTCCAGCAGGCTAAGATAAAAGGTAGGGAGGAGGGACTTGGGGGAAGGGCTTTGGAAATGCGATAGGTGGAGGGATTTTCCTCTCTCCCTCCGTGACTCCCTCGTCAGGTCCACACCCCCCACCACCCAACCTCCACTCCCGGCACCTTCCCCTGCAACCGCAAGAAATGCAAAACTTGTGCCCACACCTCCCCCCTTACTTCCCCCCAAGGCCCCAAGGGACACTTCCATATCCGCCACAAATTCACCTGCACCTCCACACACATCATCTATTGCATCCGCTGCACAGTCAAATCCCTCGAACTCAGCACCGCCTTCCTAACCTGCAATCTTCTTCCTGATCTCTCCGCCCCCACCCCACTCTGGCCTATCACCCTCACCTTGACCTCCCTCCACCTATCGCATTTCCAAAGCCCCTCCCCCAAGTCCCTCCTGCCCGAAACGTTGATTCTCCTGTTCCTTGGATGCTGCCTGACCTGCTGCGCTTTTCCAGCAACACATTTTCAGTAAAATTGAGAGGCATGGATAGGGTGGATAGTCAAAGTCTTTTTGCCAGGGTGGAAATAGTAGGGGGCAAATGTTTAAGGTGAGAGGAGGAATGTTTAAATGAGATGTGTGAAGGAAGTTTTTTACAAGAGGGCAGTGGGTGCCTAGTTTGTGCTGCCAGAGGAGGTGGGAGAAACAGCTGGGATAGAAACGTTTAAGAAGCATTTGGACAGAGACATGAGCAGGCAGGGAATGGAGGGATATGGACTATGTGCAGGCAGATGGGAGTAGTTTAGAATTGTATCATGATTGGCACAGATATGGTGGGCCAAACGACATGTTCCTATGCTGTACTGTTCTATGTTCTATATCCACACTGTAGGGATTCCATTTCGTTGTTGTCCTATTCCTGTTACCTATTGCTTCAACATCTGAGGAATTTGAATGGTCCTTGAGATTGGATCAAAAACCACAAAATGTAACCCCATTGAGTCTGTTGTTCCATTCAGAGAGATCATGACTGATTTGGTAACCTTCAACTCTACTTCCCTGCATTTTTCCAACAAACCTTTTACGAATCAAAACACATTCTATCTCACTTGAATATACTTAACAACCCAGTCTCACCAGTTCTCTGTGGTAAAGAATTCCACAGATTCACGACTCTCTGAGAGAAGAAGTTCTCCCTCATTTCTGTCTTAAATGTGTGACCCCTCATTCTGAGATTATGCCCTTTTGGTCCTATACTCTCCCATAAGAGAAAATAACTTCTCTTCATCTACCTTCTCATGTCCCAAGAATCTTGTGTATTCAAATCAGGTCATCTCTCATTCTTCTAAATTCTAATTATTACAGGTCCAATCTACTCAATCATATCTCAGAAGACAGTCCCTCCATACACACTGTCAGCCTGGTTAACCTTCTCTGCACTGCCTCCAATGTTAGTATATCTTTTCTTAGATAAGACATTTATTAGAGTTTAAGAACAGGGAGGTTCTACTGGAATTGCATAAAACATTGGTTCGGCCATGTTGAGAGTGTTGTGTGCAGTTCTGGAATCCATCTTATAGAAGAGACGTGATAGCACTGGAGAGGCTGCAGAGGAGATCTACCAGGATGTTGCCTGGGCTGGAGAGTTTCAGTTATGGAGAGAGTTTGGACAAACTAGGATTGTTTTCCTTAGAGCAGAGGAGATTGAGAGGGGACATGATTGAGTTGTATAAAATGATGAGGGGCATAGACAGAGTAGACAGGAGAAACTTTTCCCCTTGTTGGAGAGATCAGTGACCAGGGATCATAAATTTAAGGTAAGGGACGGAAAGTTTGGAGGATAATGGGAACCTGGAACTCATTGCCTGTAAGGGTAGTAGAGTCAGAAACTCTCATAACATTTAAGAAGTATTTAGACGTGCACTTAAGATGCCAAGGTATACAAGGCTACAGGCTAAGTGCTGGGAAATGGGATTAGAATAGTTCAGCAGTTCCTTTTGACTGACATGGACATGGTGGGTGGCACAGTGGCACAGTGGTTAGCACTGCTGCCTCACAGTGGCAGGGACCTGGGTTCAATTCCCGCCTCAGTCAACTGTCTGTGTGGAGTTTGCACATTCTCCCTGTGTCTGTGCGGATTTCCTCCGGGTGCTCCGGTTTCCTCCCACAGTCCAAAAATGTGCAGGTTAGGTGAATTGGCCATGATAAATTGCCCGTAGTGTTAGGTGAAGGGGTAAATTTAGAGAAATGGGTCTGGGTGGGTTGCTCTTCAGAGGGGCAGTGTGGATTTGTTGGGCCGAAGAGCCTGTTTCCACACTGTAAGTAATGTAATAGACATGATAGGGCTGAAGGACCTTTTCTGTGCTTTTCCATGCTTTAGATCCCTATGAGTCTATAACTATAACTCTAATGAGCCCAGAATTATTCACAGCATTCCAGTTGTGGTCTGACTAGAGCCTTATGTAGCTTTAAGAGTGTGGTGCTGGAAAAGCACAGCAGGTCACACAGCATCCGAAGAGCATGAAAATCGATGTTTCGGGCTTGTATAGTTTCAGCCAGTGTTCCTAATTTTATATTCCATTCCCTTTGAAACAAAGGCCAACATTTAATTTTCCTTCCACATTACCCACTGAATTTGGATGCTAGCTTTTTGTGATTCCTCCACAAGAAAGCCCAAATCCCGCTGTTCTGTAGCTTTCCACAGTCTTTCTCCATTTAAACAATATTCTGCTCCTCTATTTTTCCTTCCAAAGCACTTAATTTCAGAATTTCCCACATTATATCAAGTTTACTTTACCTGTCTATCTCCTTCTGCATAAAGTAAAATAAAGAACTGTGGATTTTGGAGAGCTGAAACAGGAACAGGAAGTGTGGCAACAGTTCAACAGATCTGTGGAGAGAAAAACAGAGGTAACAGTTTGAGTCCAGGTGGTCCTTCAAACAGTCACTGGACTCAAAATGTTAACTCTGGTTCCTCTCCATAAATGCTACCAGATCTGTGAGTTTCTCGAGCACTTTGTGTTTTTGTTTTATATCCCTCTCTGTGACATCCTCACCACTTGCCTTCTTACTTATTTTTGTGTCATCTACAAACTTGTCGATAGTACATTAATTTTCCTCATCCAAATGGTTAATATAAACTGCAAATAATTGTGGCCCCAGCATTGATCCCTTTGGCACTCCACTAGTTATAGGTTGCTGACCTGAAAATGCTCCCTTTAGCTCAACTCTCTGTCTTCTATAATTATGGATCCTGTTTCCTTGGAATATACTACCTACAACACCATGGGCTCTTATCTGAAGTAGCCTAATGTGTAATACCATATCAAATGCCTTCTGATAATCCTAATATATTACATACATTGTTTCCGTTTTATCCTGCTTTGTTGCTTTCTCAAAGAATTCTAGTAAATTTGTCAAGCATGATTTCCCCTTCATGAAGCTATGCTGGATCATGTTATGTATTTCTAAATAGTCTGCTATTACGTCTTTTATCACATTTCCAATAATAGATGTTAAGATAATTGGCCTATTACGTGGTTGTCTCTTTCCTTTTTTAAATTAAGGTGTTACCTTGGCAGTTTTCCAATCCTCTGGGACTTTTCCAGCATCTGAGGATTGCTGGAAGATGACTACCAGTGTTTCCTCTATCTCTTTAGCTACTTCCTTTAATATCCCCGGATGCATTCCCATTAGGTCCAGGGGATTTATTGATCTTTAGCCCCATCAGCTTCCCCAGCACTTTTTCTCCAGTGATAATTATTGTATTTATTTCCTCTTCTCCTGTTGCCCTTTTGTAATTTAGTATTTTGGGGGATGCTATTTGTGACTTCTACTGTGAGGAATGAGGTAAATGATTAACTCACCCTCTCTGTCAGTTCTTGGTTCTTCAATTATTGTTAGACAGACAAGATGACCAAAGGATTAGATAGGGTAGACAGTGAAAGTCTTTTTCCTAGGATGATGATGTTGGCTTGTGTGAGGGGGCATAACTACAAATAAAGGGGTGATAGATTTAAGACAGATGTCAGAGGCAGGTTCTTCACTCAGAGAGGTGGTAAGATCGTGGAATGCCCTACCTGCCAATGTAGTTAACTCAGTCACATTAGGGAGATTTAAACAAAACTTGGATAAGCACATGGATGATGATGGGATAGTGTAGTGGGACGAGCTGAGAATAGTTCACAGGTCAGCGCAACATCGAGGGCCGAAGGGCCTATTCTGCGCTGTATTGTTCTATGTTCTATGTTCTATGTTTTATGTTCTATGTTCTATGTTCTCCCAGCGTTGTTCTCTAAGGGGCTAGTGTTGACTTTGGCCTTTTATTTTCTGAGTTTTTTAATGTTTAAATAAGCTCTTTTGCAATTATCAGCGAACATCTCCATTTCTTATGATAAGACCATAAGACATAAGAGCAGAAATTAGGCCATTCAGCCCATCAAGTCTGCTCCGCCATTCAATCATGGCTAAGTTTCTCAACCCTGTTTTCCCACCTTCTTCCCGTAACCATTGGTCTGCTTAACAATCAAGAACCAATCTATTGGGTAGCCATGAGGCAGTATGGGCCATCAACAGCACAGAATTGTACTCCTGCACAATCCGTAACCTCATGGCCAGGCAATCCTCTGAAGGGCATCCCACCCCCCCCAATTCCTGCATTACCAATAGCTAATCCACCTAATCTGCACATCTCTGGATGCAATGGGCACCTTTAGCATGGCCAATTCACCCTAACCTGTATATCTTTGGACTGTTGGAGTTAACCTGCACAGAGACACGGGAAGAATGAGTAAATTCCACACAGACAGTCACCTGAGGGTGGATTTGAATCCGGGTCCCCGGTACTGTGAGGCAGTGCTAACTACTGTGCTAACCACTGAGTCACCATCTCCAGTGGTCCACAGCATCACAGGTACCAGCTTTCAGTCAATTCAATTCACTCCACACACTGGATACTGCAAACACAATGGGCACTGACAACATTATAGGATTAGTATTAAAGACTTGTGCTGCAGAAATTACTGCTAGCCTAGCCCAGCTATTGCAGTACTACTAGACACTGGCACAACCCAACAGTGTGAACGTTGCTGAGATATTTATTGTATTCACTGTCAGTTTTTACTGTAGAGAAGGACATGGAAGCTAGGGAACTTGGGGAAATAAACAGTGATGTCTTGAAAGAGTTCATATTACAGAGAAGGATGTGCTGGATGTCTTAAAATGCATAAGGTGGATAAATCCCCGGGACCTGATCAGGTATTCCCCAGAACTCTGGGGGAAGCTAGGGAAGAGAGTGCTGGACCCATTTGCTGAGAAATTTGTCTCATCAACAGCCACAGGTGAGGTGTTAGAAGACTGGAGGGTGGCTAATGTAATGCCATTATTTAAGCAAAGCGGTAAGGAAAAGCCAGGGAACTATGGACCTGTCAGCCTTACATCAGTGTGGGGTAAGTTGTTGGAAGGGATTCTGGGGGAACAGGATTTACACACATTTGAAAAGGCAAGGACTGATTAGAGATAGTCAACATGACTTTATGCTTGGGAAATTGTGTCTGACTATTTTGGTTGAACCTTTTGAAGAGGTGACAATGAAGATTGATGAGGGCAGAGTGGTAGACATTGTCTATATGGACTTCAGCAAAGCATTAGAAAAGGTTTCGCATGATAGGCTGATTAGCAAGGTTAGATCACATGGGATCCAGGGGAAGCTAGCTGATTGGATACACAATTCTCTTGAAGGTAGAGGGTTGAACGTGAAACTGAAAGTGATGGTAGAGGGTTGGTTTTCACACTGTAGGCCAGGACCCAGTGGTGAGCCTCAAGGATCACTGCTGTGTGCATTGCTTTCCATCATTTATATAAGTGATTTGGATATGAATATAGGGGGTTAGTAAGTTTTTCGGATGACACCAAAATAAGTGGCATAGTGGAGAGTAGATCATAGAGGAGAAAGTGAGGTCTGCAGATGCTGGAGATCAAAGTTGAAACTTTATTGCTGGAACAGCACAGCAGGTCAGGCAGCATCCAGGGAACAGGAGATTCGACGTTTCGGGCACAGGCCCTTCTTCAGGAAGTAGATCATAGCAGAGTACAATGGCACCTTAATCAGATGGGAGTTTTGCCAGATAAAGAGACCTCGGGGTGCAGGTGCAAAATATCTTGAAAGTGGAGTCGCAGGTGAACAGGATGATGAAGAAGGCGTTTGGCCTGCTTGCCTTCATTGGTCACAACATTGAATACAGTATAGGAGTTGGAATGTCATGATGCAGTTGTACAGGACATTGGTGAGGCCACTTTTTGAATACTGTGCACAATTCTGATCGCCCTTCTATAGGAAAGATATTGTTACACCTGCGAGGGTACAGAAAAGATTTGGAGGGTTTGAGTTAAATACAGGGTCTGAATAGGCTGGGTTTTTTCTATCTGAAGTGTCAGAGGTGGAGGTGTTTGTAAAATCATGAGGGGCATAAGAGGATCATAGTGTCATAGAGATGTACAGCATGGAAACAGACCCTTCGGTCCAACTTGTCCATGCCGACCAGATACCCCAACCTAATCTAGTCCCATTTCCCAGCACTTGGCCCATATCCCTCTAAACCCTTCCTATTCATATACCCATCCAGATGCCTTTTAAATGTTGCAATTGTACCAGCCTCCACCACTTCCTCTGGTAGCTCATTCCATACACACACCATCCTCTGCGTGAAAACGTTGCCCCTTATGTCCCTTTTATATCTTTCCTGCTCACCCTAAACCTATGCCCTCTAATTCTGGACTCCCCCACTCCAGGGAAAAGGCTTTGTTTATCTATCCTATCAATGTCCCTCATGACCACACCTCTAAATTTTGTGTCATCTGCAAATTTACTAACTATACCTCCTATGTTCATATCCAAATCATTTATATAAATGACAAAAAGTATAGGACCCAGCACTGTTCCTTGTGGCACTCCACCAATCACTGGCCTCCAGTCGGAAAAACAACCCTCCAACATCACTCTCTGTCTTCTACCTTTGAGCCAGTTCTGTATCCAAATGGCTAGTTCTTCCTGTATTCCTTGGGATCTAACCTTGATAACCAGTCTCCCATGGGGAACCTTGTTGAACGCCTTAATGACGTCCATGTAGATCACATACACTGCTCTGCCCTCATCAATCCTTTTTGTTACTTTTACAAAAAAAGTCAATCAAGTTTGTGAGACATGATTTCCCACGCACAAAGCCATGTTGACTATCACTAATCAGTCCTTGCCTTTCCAAATACATGTAAATCCTGTCCCTTAGGATTCCCTTCAACAACTTGCCCAACACCACCATCATGATCACTGGTCTATAGTTCCCTGGCTCATCCTTACCACCCTTCTTAAAGAATGGTACCACGTTAGCCAACCTCCAGGCACTGGCACATCATCTGTGACTATCGATGATACAAATATCTCAGCAAGGGGCACAGCAATCACTTCCCTAGGTTCACACAGAGTTCTAAGGTACACTTGATCAGGTACTTGGGATTTATCCACCTTTTTGTGTTTCAAGACATCCAGTACTTCCTCCTATGTAATAGGGACATTTTCCAAGATGTCACCGTCTATTTCCTCACATTCTATATCTTCCATGTCCTTATCCAAAGTATACACTGATGCAAAATACTCATTTAGTACCTCTCCCATCGAGGGTGAATTGCAAAGATCTTTTATCCCCAGGTGGGTGAGTCCGAAAGTAGAGAGCATAAAGGTGAGAGGGGAAAGATTTAAAAGGGACCTGAGGGGCAACTTTTTCACGCAGAGGGTGATGCATGTGAGTTGCTAGAGGAAGTGGTGAAGACTGGTACAATTATAACATTTAAAAATCATCTGGTTGGGTAACTGAATCGGAAACGTTTAGAGGGATATGGGCCAAATGCTGGCTAATGGGACTAGCTCAGATTGAGATGTCTGGTCAGTTTGAAACGAGTTGAATCGAAGGGTCTGTTTCCGGACTGTATGACTCTATGACCCTGAATCGATGACTCTAGGTACATCCTTTACGCAAAAAGCATGACGAATACAACCCAGCCAATTACCGCCCCATCAACCTCCTCTTTACCCATCAGTCAAGTGGATGGACGGTGTCATCGACAGTGCTATCAAGCAGCACCTGCTCAGCAAAGACCTGCTCAGTGACGCCCAGTTTGGGTTCCCCAGGGCCACTCAGCTCTTGACCTCTTAACAGCCTTCATTCAAGCATAGTCAAAAGAGCCGAATTCCTGAGGTACAGTAAGAGTGATAGTCTTTGACATCAAGGTCTGAGTGTGGTATCATGGAGCCCCAGTAAAATTGGAATCAGTGGGTATCAGGGGGCAAACTCTGAGTGGTTGGACACAGAGGATGATGGTTCTGTTTGTTGGAGGTCAGTCACAAGAGGCCAGTGATTGAACAATGTTCAGCACCATTCCCTACTACTCACATGCTGAAGCAATCCATGTTCAAATGCAACGAGATCTGGACAATATCCAGGCTTGGGTTGACAAGTGGCAAGTAGCATTTTTGCCACACAAGTGCCAAGCAATGACCATTTCCAATAAGAGACAATCTAACAACGCCCCTTGACATTCAGTGATGTTATCATCGCTGAATCTCCCATTATCGACATCCTGGGGACTACCATTGACCAGAAATTCAACTAGACTCGCCACATAGTACAGTAGCTACAAGAGTAGGTCAAAGACTAGGAGTTACTCACCTCCCGCCTCACCAAAGCCTGTTCACCATCTACAAGGCACAAGTCAGGAATGTGATGGAATACTCCCACTTGCCTGGATGAGAGCAGCTCCCATAACACTCAAGAAGCTTGACACCATCCAAGAAAAAGCAGCCTATTTAATTGGCACCACATCCACACAAGCATCCACTCCCTACACCACCAATGCCAGATAGCAGCAGTATGTACTACCTACAAATGCACTGCAGCAGTATACCAAGATCCTTAGATTGCACCTTCCAAACCCAAGACCGTTCCTATCGAAAAGGACAAGGGGAGCAAATACATAAGGACACCACCATCTGCAAAGTTCCTTCCAAGTTATTCACCATCCTGACTTGGAAATATATCGTCATTTCTTCAACGTCACTGGGTCAGAATCCTGACTTCCCTCCCTCAGGGCATCATGGGTCAACCTGCAGGGGTTTAAGAAGGCAGCTCACTATCACCTTCTCAAGGGCAACCAGGGATGGAACAATAAATGTTGGTCCATCCAGCAGCATTCACATCCCACGAGTGAAGAAGTAAAACATACACACGCTCACATTGCCGTACACACACATTGACATAGATAGTTCAGGAAACCTGGTCAGCATGGACGAGTTGGACCAAATGTCGTTCCCATGCTGTATGACTCTATGACATTCACGTGACAAGAAATACACTCTCAGATTTACACATACACAACACACACAGATGCACACACAAACACATATGCACACACACACACACAATCACAGAAAACCAATGCAATTTCCCTGAAATTTTCAATTTCCAGTTCCTGAAGGAATTGCTTACGCTGGGTGAGTGAGTGAGTGCCAGCTCAACCCAGCCACTGGGGATTTTGTGACATTGAGTGTGGGCAGGCTGTTTTGACTGTGTGCAGCATGTTGCCCTTACTCAATACCTTTGCACATGCACTTCCCAGTGGGAACTAATGAGCAGCAATTAAGAGCAGGAGTTACTTGTTAGCTCCTGAGCCGGAGGGTATTGATGCTTATTGTAACAGCCACACCCCCATCACAGACCCCACTTCAAAAGAGGAAGTAACTTGCATTTGTAAATTAATTTACCAAGTGCTTGCAGTACAGGGATGGGTCATTTGGCCCATATGGACGATGCAGTCAATGTGACCCTCCTTCATAACCCCTGAAGCTCTTTCCATGAACTTCTCTCTTCATTCTGTTGTCCCCCACCTATCTTTCAAACTTTCCCTTATACTTAATAGAAATTACAAAATCGGGGAATCATAACAATGTAGAAGAAGACTATTCAGTTCATCACAACTGCTCCGACTCATTGAAGGAGCATCATTACCTATTGCCAATCAATCTCCTGCTTTCTCACCACACTCTTGCATATTATTTCTATTTAATATTCATCCAAACTTCTCTTGAATGCCTCAATTAAACTTGCCTCCACAAAATCATGTCTCACAACCTTGATTGAGTTTTTTGAAGAAGTAACAAAGAAGATTGATGAGGGCAGAGCAGTGGATGTGATCTATATGGACTTCAGTAAGGCGTTCGACAAGGTTCCCCATGGGAGACTGGTTAGCAAGGTTAGATCTCATGAAATACATGGAGAACTAGCCATTTGGAAACAGAACTGGCTCAAAGGTAGAAGACAGAGGGTGGTGGTGGAGAGTTGTTTTTCAGACTGGAGGCCTGTGACCAGTGGAGTGCCACAAGGCTTGGTGCTGGGCCTTCTACTTTTTGTCATTTACATAAATGATTTGGATGCAAGCATAAGAGGTACAGTTAGTAAGTTTGCAGATGACACCAAAATTGGAGGTGTAGTGGACAGCGAAGAGGGTGACTTCAGATTACAACAGGATCTGGACCACATGAGCCAATGCGCTGAGAAGTGGCAGATGGAGTTTAATTCAGAAAAATGCGAGGTGCTGGATTTTGGGAAAGCAAATCTGAGCAGGACTTATACACTTAATGGTAAAGTCATATGGAGTGTTGCTGAACAAAGAGAGCTACAGGGAGAGGCTGAACAGGCTGGGGCTGTTTTCCCTGGAGCGTCGGAGACTGAGGGGTGACCTTATAGAGGTTTACAAAATTATGAGGGGCATGGATAGGATAAATAGACAAAGCCTTTTCCCTGGGGTCGGGGAGTCCAGAACTAGAGAGCATAGGTTTAGGGTGAGAGGGCAACGATATAAAAGAGACCTTTTCACGCAGAGGGTGGTACTTGTATAGAATGAGCTGCCAGAGAATGTGGTGGAGGCTGGTACATTTTCAACATTTTAGAGGCTTTTGGATGGGTATATGAATAGGAAGGGTTTGGAGGGATATGGGCCGGGTGCTGGCAGGTGGGACTAGATTAGGTTGGGATGTCTGGTTGGCGTGGACGGGTTGGACTGAAAGGTCTCTTTCCATGCTGTACATCTCTATGACTCTATGACTCTAAATCCCCAGGTAGTGAATTCCACACAGTAACTACTCACTGAGTGAAAAGGCTTTTCCTCACTCTGTCCTTCATCAATGCTATTTGACTCAAGTTACTTCTTATGGTAATGTGACCTGAATGGGGGAGGTGGTGTGGAAAAGTGTAGCGCTGGAAAAGCACAGCAGGTCAGGCAGCATCCGTGGAGCAGGAGAATCGACATTTCAGGCATTCATCAGGAATGTGGGGGAGGCCCAGGGAGGCTGAGAGATAAATGAGAGGCTAGGGTTGGGGGTGGAGGGAAGGTAGTTGGGAATGCAATAGTTGATGCAGGTGGTGGGTGATGGTGATTGGTCGGAGTGGAGGGTGGAACGGATAGATGGGAAGGAAGATGGACAGGCCAGGAGGCTAGTGCTGAGTTGGAGGGCTGGATCTGTGATGAGGTTGGGGGGGAGGGGAGATGAGGAAACTGGTGAAATCAACGTTGATGCCATGTGGTTGGAGGGTCCCAAGGCGGAAGATGAGGCGTTCTTCCTTCAGGCGCAGGTGGCTTGGATTTGGTGGTGGAGGAGGCTCAGGACTAGCATGTCCTTGGCAAAGTGGGAGGGAGAGTTGAAGTGGTCAGCTACAGTGTGGTAGGGTTGTTTGAACTGTCCAACCTCTCCATCTTCCTTCCCACTTATCTGCTCCACCCTCTCTCCCCAACCTATCACCATCATTCCACTTGCACCTACCTATCGCCTTCCCAGCTACCTTCCCTCCAGTCCTACCCCCAACCTACCTATTTATCTCTCAGCTTATGTTAAGCTTATATGAAGGGCTTATGCCCAAAACGTCGATTCTCCTGCTCGTTGGATGCTGTCTGACTGGCTATGCTTTTCCAGTACCACACTTTTCGACTCCTATCTCCAGCATCTGCAATCCTCACTTTCTCCTGCGAGAGGAGGTGGCCTAGTGATAATTTCACTGCGCTAGTAATTGAGAGGCCCAGGCTAATATTTTGAGGGAATGGGTTCATATGGCAGCTGATCGAAATTAAATTCATTTGATAAGCCTTAAATTAAAAGCTAATCTCGGTGCTGGTGACCATTACACCTATTGTCTATAGTCATAGAACAAAACAGTGCAGTGCAGGCCCTTCGGCCCTCAGTGTTGCACTGAACTGTGAAACCAATCTAAAGCCCATCTAACCTACACTATTCTATTTTCATCCATATGTTTACCCAATGATCATTTAAATGCCCTTAAAGTTGGCAAGTCTACTACTGTTGCAGTCAGTGTGTTCCATGACCCTATTACTCCCTGAGTACCTCTAACATCCGTCCTGTATCTATGACCCCTCAATTTAAAGCTGTGTCCCCTCATGCTAGCCATCACCTTCTGAGGAAAAAGGCTCTCACTGTCAACCCTATCTAACCCTTTGATTATTTTATATGTCTCAATTAAGTTGCCTCTCAACCTCTTCTCTCTAACGAAAACGGCCTCATGTCCCTCAGCCTTCCTTCATAATACCTTCCCTCCATACCAGGCAACATCCTAGTAAATCACCTCTGAACCCTTTTCGAAGTGTCTACATCCTTCCTATAATGCAGTGACCAGAAGTGTGCACAATACTCCAAGTGTGGCCGCACCAGAGTTTTGGACAGTTGCAACATGACCTCATGGCTCCAAAATTCAGTCCCTCTACCATTAAAAGCTAACACACTGTATGCTTTCTTAACAACCCTATCAACCTGGGTGGCAATTTTCAGGGATCTATGTACATGGATACCAAGATCTCTCTGCTCATCTACACTGCCACAAATCTTACTATTAGCCCAGGACTCTTTATTCCTGTTGCTCGTTCCAAAGTGAATCACCTCACACTTTTCCACATTAAACTCCATTTGCCACCTCTCAGCCCAGCTCTGCAGCTTATCTATGTTCCTCTGTAACCTGCAATATCCTTCCGCACTGTCTACAACTCCATCAACCTTAGTGTCATCTGCAAATTTACTAACCCATCTTTCTACACCCTCATCCAGGTCATTTATAAAAATGACAAACAGCAGTGGCCCCAAAACAGATCCTTGCGGTACATCACTAGTAACTGAACTCCCAGGATGAACATTTCCCATCAACCACCACCCTCTGTCTTCTTTCAGCAAGCCAATTTTTGATCCAAACCGCTAAATCACCCTCAATCCCATGCCTCCGTATTTTGTGCAGTAACCTACCATGGGGAATCTTACCAAACACCTTACTGAAATCCACGTACACCTTCACAAAACCATGTTGACTATCCCTAATCAACTTATTCCTTTCTATATGATTATAAATCCTATCTCTTATATCCAACACTTTACCCACAACTGAAGTAAGGCTCACTGGTCTATAATTACAAGGTTGTCTCTATTCCCCTTCTTGCACAAGGGGACAACATTTGCTATCCTCCAGTCTTCTGACACTGTTCCTGTATTCCTTTAATCTAAAATGCCCTTTCAGGACAGAAATCTACTGTCCTTATCTGAACTGACCTACATGTGACTCCAGGCCCATCGCGTTATGATTGACTCTCAATAGCTCTCTGAAATACTGAGCAAGTCACTCAATGCAGGGGTAATTACGGATGGGCAAGATATCCTGGCTGACCAATGACAACCACATCTCCTAAAATGATATCCACTAGCAATAGCAACTGTGGCTGAGTTGGTAGCAATCTTACCCTGAGTCACAACGTTCTGAAGTCCAGTTCCAGTCCCACTCCAGGATATGAGTGTACAAATCTGAAGCTGATATTCCTGCTAGGCACCAAGGGAGTATTGATTTGGTGTCATCCACAGATCTTGAAATTTTACTTTTGATCTCTTTATCCTAATTACTTGTGTAAATGGTGAACAAATGGTCCCAGCACTGAACGCCCATAAGGGATACCACTTCCCACCATTTTCCAGTCTTCTACACCTACTCTACTTTTGTAGTTAGTTTGCTAGTTATTCTGCTCCTTGTCCCCTTATTCTACCTATTCTGACATTTATTCATCAGTCTGTTCTGAGGGACCTTTAGGTAATCCAAATGTAGCTGAAAATGTGTTGCTGACAAAGTGCAGCAGGTCAGGCAGTATCCAAGGAGCAGGAGAATCGACGTTTCGGGCATGAGCCCTTCTTCAGTAAGGGCCCGAAACGTCGATTCTCCTGCTCCTTGGATGCTGCCTGACCTGCTGCGCTTTTCCAGCAACACATTTTCAGCTCTGATCTCCAGCATCTGCAGTCCTCACTTTCTCCTAGTAAAGCAAATGTATTCCATTTGGTACATTGACCTTGTCTATCATCTCTGACTTGTCAAAATAATTCAATAATATTAGTTTATTACAAGTTTCCCACTTTGAATCTATGCTTTAGTGTTTTTTTTCCTAAATGTTTCCCTATTGCATTTCTGATTAAGAATTTCATTATCTTTCTTATCACACACATAAACAAAACAGTTCATCATTCACAGGAGGAGTTGTAAAGATATCCATCTTTACATTCTCAAAGGAATTCTGCCGGTCTCTGGTATTATTAGTATGCCATATGGTTGTATTAACGTTGCTGCTATCTTTTCCTTAATGTCTTGAATATCCACAATATCTTTTAATTCATCTCAACCAGATATTTGATTCTATGTTTGATTAATTTAGCAACCACCTTCTTTTTTAAAATTTAAATATCTTTTCTTCATTCCTTCTTTTAATATCCTGTCCAGTAGCTTCCTTAGTAAAAAGTGAGGCATGCATTTTTTCTTCCGCACAGACAGACACAGATCCTAGCTCTCAATTTTAAAATTGTTTTCAAATCTCTTCATGGTGCCTCTTTCCTCCAACTCATGACGCTCCAAAATCTCTGTGCTGTCTCTAATTCTGGCCTCCTAAGCATCTTTGATTTTAATCATTCCACTATGGGCGGCCATGCTTTCAGCCACCCAGGAGCGAAGCTCAGGAATTATTTCCCTATGAACCTCTACCCTCTAGCTCCTTTGAAATGTTTCTTAAAGCCCATATTCTTGGCTAACTATGGTGTCATCTAGTTTAATATCTCCGTTGAATGCCAGATTGTGCTTTAGACTCCTGTGAAGGGAGTTGTGACATTTTATTCCAGATGCAATGATTAATGGACATTGCTAAAGGACTATTTGTTAAATAGTTTTAGATTAGATTCCCCTACGGTGTGGAAACAGGCCCTTTGGCCTATCAAGTCCATGCCGACCCTCCAAAGAGTAACCCACCCAGACCCATTTCCCTCTGACTAATACACCTAACACCATGGGCAATTTAGCATGGCTAATTCACCAGGCCTGCACATTTTTGGACTGTGGGAGGAAACCGGAGCACCCGGAGGAAACCCACACAGACACGGGGAGAATGTGCAAACCCCACACAGACAGTCGCTCGAGGCTGGAATCAAACCTGGGTCCCTGGCGCTGTGAGGCAGCAGTGCTAACCACTGAGCCACCGTGCCACCCTGCTTCTTTCTTCTCTACTCTGACTATGTTGCTAACTGAAATATTGAATTATCGGTTCCAGTTTTTTTACTTAACCATATTTCCTATATTTGCTTTCTCTAATTCTCCTGTTTAATGTAATACCATCTGCCTAGTACATGTGATGCAATTTGTTACCAATGTGAAATACAGGGAATCCTTATTTTAAGTCACCCCTTTCTTTTCACTCTCAAGAATTTTTTTTTTAAAATGGCCTTTCGACTCACTTGAAGTCCTATTCTCCACTTTAAAATCCCTTTTTTCCGAATTGCATCTCATCTCACTGTGAATCTCACACCATTACATAGCCATGAGGTCCCTTGACGATGCTAAAAGGGTTGACACCATTATGTCTGCAGCCTGGAGGTGGAGAGCATCAGATTTTCAAAAACTGTTCTCTGTTTTTAATCTTTGTTTTTGTTTTATTTCCTTGCTGTTTGTACTTGTAGAGGAACTGCTGTGGACTTTGTTTTCTTCAGAGAATTCTCTGCTGTGCTATACCATACCATGTCTGAACAGATACAATAGTTAAGAAACATGCAGAGTACCTGTGGTGTAAATTACTTTAAAGACTTCTCTGCAAGTAAGAAGCTGAATTTCTTCATTGAATCATTTCTTGTTTCATTTTGGACTGCTGAATGGTGCACGTGTGGCACAGTATTCCAACTTTGCCAGTATATAGGCTTTTCTGGGCAAAGAAACTGTGGCTTTAACATTGATTCCATAGGAACCCACACTTCACTTAAAGTTGCTACCTTCACGATCACAGCACTGATTTAAGGTGAGGGAGGGTTACAACACCTCTAAATGAGGATGCCCAATGCTACATAAACTGCTAATGTAAAATTAAAAGCAGAGACTGCTGGAAATTCTCAGCAGGTCTGGTGGAATTCCTGGAGAAAGAAACAGAGTGAACGTTTCAGGGCCGTGTCTGGAGTGGTCTCAAATGTGGCAGGTTGTAAGGAAGTATAGAGGCAGCACAAAAGGACGAATAGGGAAACAGTTGAAAGGAAGGCCTGTGGATGATAAGGGAGATTAAACAGAGAAAAGGGATGAGAGTTCCAACTGAAGACAGGATGTGGTAAAGGAACAAAGGCCTCCTTTTCTCACTTTTCACCCACATCAGCCTCCATGTTCAGCAAATCGCCTGGATTTGTGAGGCTAGCACCAAACACTTGAGTGGTCCTGGGTCATGCTTGAGAAAAGAAGAGAATTGGAAACAAAGCTGCTGTGAGCTTGTCGACATCCATTAACTTTATTGCTGGAACAGCACAGCAGGTCAATGTGACCTGCTGTGCTGTTCCAGCAATAAAGTTTCGACTTTGATATCCAGCATCTGCAGACCTCACTTTCTCCTCGACATCCATTAACTACATCCATGTACAGGGATAGATAAGTGCCAGCCTCCAACTGGAACCATTTCCTTCCAGACTGCAGTGCCATGTGATCAGAGATCACTGATGTCTCATTTGCGTGCTCGCTGTTACTGTCTTAGACAAACTCACCTTCCCTTCCCCTTCCCCTGAAGCATTCTGAAGGATCCTTCACCTTTGCAGTACCCTGTGTCAATCATTTGTGACCCCCAGAAACCCCCCAGCCCCCAGCCCACTCTTTTCTTGGGGCACCTGTCAACATTGAATGTGAACAGAAACAGACTTTTGGTCTCAGGGATACAGGAAGCAGGAGATCATTTTGAACGATGGAGAGGGTTTGATGGCCGAATGGTCGATTCATGTTCCGATATGGCATTCCTTTCTGTCTCCCATTCTTTCAGAGACATATTCTTTTGTTCTTTCCTCCCTTGTCCGTTTTCCTGAACTTGTTACTCGTTCTTAATTGGTTCCAACTGTACCTTTCCCCATTTTCAGTGAAAGGACATTGACCCAAAATTCCGTTTCTCTGCTAATTCTGTTTCCCTCTCCAGATGCTGCTAGATCTGCTGATCTTTTGCAGTATTTTAACTGCTCTGTTGGATATATTCACTTCACGTTTACAAATTCACTGATATTCTGTCAAGCAGCGCAGTGTTTCAGACACAGAAATGGCCATTTGATTGATTGATTGTCCATCCTGAATTGCCTAGAGTGGCATTAACAGCTGCTGAAGGATTTTCCAGGCCGAGGCATATCCAGAGGGTACACGTCTTTGAATACATCTGCTTCTCTCCCCTGTCTTCAGAACTCCCTCCCAACATCCACGGAGCCCCTGCCCAAGCTCCAATTGACCTCTGCACCATCTCTGACCTTCAGATCCTATCCTCCTCACCAGTCATGGTGACTGCAATCATGGACTTCAGGTCTTTCCACCCCTCAAGCCAATCCATGCCAGGAGCATAAGTTCACAAGAAGTCATGCACTTAATTTGCCAACACCTTAGTTTTTTCTGGCACTTTCAGGTTTCCCGGCAGCTGGCCGTCTCTCCTATCCTTTCCAAGACCAGCTGCAAAGTATCAGAGGCCATCGTTCCTCTTTGCTTAGCTTCCGAATCAGGCACAGACTGCTTGTCTGTTTCCTCTCTTTACCTGATCAATTCTTTACCACACTTTGAGCATTCACAGAATTATAGAATCCCTACAGCGTGGAAACAAGCCTTTCGGCCTAACAAGTCCACACAGAGCCCCTACACATCCCTCAACACCATGGGCAATTTAGTTTGGTCAATTCACCTAACCTGCGCACCTTTAGACTGTGGGAGGAAACCAGAGCACCCAAAGGAAACCCATGGGGAGAATGTGCAAACTCCACACCGACAGTCACCCAAGGCAAGAATCGAACCCAGATCCCTGGCGCTGTGAAGCAGCAGTGCTAACCACTGAGTCACCGGGCCACCCCTAAACAAAGGCGGCCAGTGTGCATTAAGTGCAGTTTTGGTCTCCTTACCCACAGAAACATGTACATGCCTCAGAAGGGGTGCAATTGAGCTCACCAAACTAATTCCTGGGATTGGCCTCAGAGGAAAGACTGGGTTTGCATTCTCTTGAGGTTAGAAGAATGAAATGTGATCTTATTGAAGTCACCAAAATTCTTACAGGGTTCGACAGGGTAGATGTAGAGAGAATGCTTCTCACTGGCTACGGTGGGGGAGATGGTGGTGGATAAAGCCAAGAGACACAGTCACTTCGGATTGAGATGAGGAGGAATTTCTACACTCATAGTCTGGTGAATTTTTGGAATTCTCTCCCCCAGAGGTCTGTGGAGATTCCTTCATTGAATATTTTCAGGACTGAGATTGATTTAATTTCTAGATATTAAAAACATTCAAGGAAACGGGGTAGTGCAAAAAAATGATATTGAATTAGAAGGTCTGCCTTGATCCCACTGAATGGTGTAGCACGCTCGAAAGGCTGAATGGTTTATTCCCACTTCCATTTAGATTTAGGTTTTATTGTGTAGATTTAGGTTTTATTTTCACGTGTGACAATGTGTGATCCAAGATGGTGGCTGTGTAGGTCTCCTCACCAGAGCTCATCCGCTCCGACTACTTATCTTCCTTTTCTTTCTCCTTCTTCCTTTTTTTCTTGTTTTGCTCTCTCTTTCCTGTGGTTTTCTCTCCTCTTTGGAGCTCGGAGGTGGAGGCCATGATGGCAGTGGTTGGGTGACTTGGATGGTCGGCCACAAGGCGTGAGGTCAACTGCCTCACGGCTTCATCGATGCCCAGAACGGGACTCAGCAGCGAGGCAGTTGACATGGCAACGGAGCTTGTAGGTGGGTGGGACATAATGTGGGCCTGGATTGCAGCAGTAGTTGTAGCCTAGGATTTGCGAGCAGAGGGGAGGCCCAGTGTGCCTGATGGAGGTCAGTGGCAACTGTCGGTGATGAAGGCAGCTGGCGAACGTAGCTGGCGGACTTGGCTCAGCACAGGAGAGCATGCCCAGTACAGGGGAGACTGAACCCTATTGGGGAAAACCAAGCTTGGAACATCTGCAGGCCCATGGCTTAAGGAAGGACTGTACTGTTTGTCTTGACTTTAATTCTTCATTTTTCCACTTTTTTACTAAGAAGACTGTAGTGTTAAACATATTGACTGATTTTTTTACTTTTCTACTTCTGTAACTAAGATTTTTGAAAGTAGGTAATTTGTACCTAAGATGGCGCCATGTGTGGCAACATTATTGGTTGTAGAATAGGCCAGTCCTTGGTGAAAAAATATTGCCTCTCACATCCATACAGCAGGGAAATACTTAGGAAGTAAGTCACTGTTGTAAAGTAGAAATGTCAGCAGCTGATTTTCACACGGCACCACACGCTGGCCAGATTATTGGCTAGGAAAAATTATGACACTGCGGGTCTATCATTCTTGCAACCGCATCTGAAGGTTATGGACTCACGTTCCACTCTAGAAACTTAAGCACAACATCAACTCAACTGAGGGAAATGTAAGATGCATAGGCAATTAGCTTTAATGGGGCTTGTTTGGCATAACTCCAAATATTATGAAAGTTGAGTTGTGTGGGTCATAGAGAAATTTCTGGATTGTGGTTTTAGATGTAATTATTCTGATGTCTTTCGATATTAATAGCTGCTATGAATTTTATATGTTAGTCTTGTGTGGGCTTAATTTCCCAATACTTACAACATCATCTCTATAAAGATAGGGAAATTCCTTAAAGCAGATCCCTAATTCCAGTGAATCTAAACTTGTCAGGAACTGGAGAGTGTGGCATCAATGAGATATCGAGCACCACAAAACAATTAAATTAAACTTTTCCCATAATGAGAATGTGACCCTGACCACTGTCTCACAGTTCACCAGCAACCCTGTTTCACTGTTTTATCTTTCACAGGATGTTGGTATCTCTGGCAAGAACAGCATTTGTTACCCATCTCAGTGCCTGCTCAGCAATTCAAAGGGCTTTAAGAGTCAACCACATTGAAGTGGGTCTGGAGTCACATGCACCAGGTGAGGACAGCAAATTTCCTTCTCTGAAGACCACTGATGAATCAGGTCGGTTTCTATGACGATAGTCACTGTGGTCACCAACACTGAGACTTGTTTTACGTTCCAGATTTGTTAACCTTTACTTCTGATTCTTTTGGGAATTGTGCCAAACCTGGAGGAGGTGGATCAGCAGCACAGAGTAGTCCCAAAGGGAACAATTGCTCGAATCTGCACCAGCCCCAGGTGTGGTCACTCCACACAACAGAATGAGCAAGAAATACACTCAGCACGTTTTGCGCAAAACAGACTCCTTTTGCTATTGTCCAGAAGATGCCCACTCACAAAGCTGATCTATCGGGTTTGATTCTTACTATCTGAGGGCTGCCCTATGAAGAACAATTGAGTACAAAGCAAAAAATCTTCTGCTACAAATTCTGTGTCTTATGATCCTGCTCCACAACCACCTGATGAAGGAGCAGCACTCAAAAAGCTAGTGCTTCCAAATACACCTGTTGGACTATAACCTGGTGCTGTGTGATTTTTAACTGAGTATAAAGGCTCAATATACTCTCTACAGAACAAGAGGCAATCTCATTGACTGAATAGAAGGGCTAGAGAGGATGAATTTTGAGAGGATTCAGGGGACATTTTCAAAATCATGAGCAGGCTGGATAAAGGAGATAGGGAGAAGCTGTTCCTGTTCGTGAAAGAAAAAAGAATGAAAGAGGAACGGATTTAAAATGATATTCCAGAAAAACAGGGGTTACGTGAGAAAACGTTTTCTCTCAGTGTGTAGTTAGGATATAGAATTACCTGGAAATGTGATGGAGGCAGGTCAAATGAGACACTCAAAAGGGCATTGGATGATTATTTGAATTATCGAATCCCTACAGTGTGGAAGAAGGCCATTCAGCCCATTGACTCCAGACTGATCCTCTAAACAGCAACCAACCCAGACTCAACCCTATCCCTGTAACCCCGCATTTCCCATGGCTAGTCCACCTAGCCTGCACACTATGGGCAATTTAGCATGACCAATCCACCTAACCTCCACATCTTTGGAATGTGGGAGGATACCAAAGCACCTGAAAGAAACCTATGCTGTCACAGTGAGAATGTGCAAACTCCACACAGATAGTCGCCTGAGGGTGGTTTCGAACCCAGGTGTCTGACACTGTTAGGCAGCAATACTGACCACTGTGCCACCATTTAGATAGAGCTGGTGTTCAGGGATATGAGGAAAAGATAGGTGATCGACACAAGGTATTAGAGATGGAGCAGACACCATTGGCTGAATGGCCTCCTTCTATGCCAGAGCAATTTTGTGATGACAAGGTCAGCATTTATTGCTTCTCCCTAACTGCCCCGGAGAAGGTGGTTGGTGAGCTACCTTCCTGAACCACCAGAGAATCACGGGGCTCACAATCTCAGGAGAAGGGCTCAACCATTTTGGACTGAGATGAGGAGAAATGACTTCACTCAGAGGATTTGAATCTTAAAGGGTGGAGGAATCTTTGACAGAGGACAGTCAATGCCCCGTCATTGAATACATTGATACCTATGATCTATTGATATGGGAATGATTCGAGACAGTGATGTAGGTCAGGCATGGTTTTATTGAGGGACAGAGTAGGATTAAGGAGCCAACTGGCTTACTCCTGTTCAATTCCCCATGTTGACTGTTGATTCCACAACTCAGAAGGCGCAGCCTGCTCTCTACTCTTCCTCACCTGTGCGATGTTGACTGCCAAACTGCAAGATACTGGCAACAATTGTCTTATTATGATTTAAAAGCTTTCAGATAATATTGTGGGGAAAATTCCAAGCACCGACAATGCGGAGGATTTGGCACACGGAACAGAAATTGAGATACAGAGCTATTTGTGGCAAGGAGCCAGGAGTGGATACTCTGAGGGAACAGAAGTGACGGCGCCTGCTATATGTAATGGGGGCAGAGCAGTGGCTGTCTCCTCCCAGTGAACGTGGGATGGTAAGGAGGAACTAGGCATCACTCCAGACCACAACAACAACTGACATTGATGCAGGTCATTTCATGTTGTCAAACAGCTCGAGGCGCATCGATGTGCACAAATAAAACTTGACACTGAGCCAATGATGGAGACATCTGTGCTGGAATCCAAATGTTGGATCATCTCAAATAAGGTGGAACAGGTTGGGAGGCCAAGCAATTCAGGGAGGCAGTTCTAGAATTTACAGCCTGGACTGTAGTGTTCAGGGATGTATAGGTTAGGTGCAGTAGTCAGAGGTAAATGTAAAAAAGTAATAGGGTAGGGGAGTGGGTCTGGCTGGGATACTCTTCGGAGGGTCGGTGTGGACTTGTTGGGCCAAATGGCCTGTTTCCACACTGTAGGGATTCTATGATTCTATGACAGAGGAAAATGCACCCACCAGCAATGAAGTATTTAAAAGCAGGTTTATGCAAGAAACCAAATTGTTGAGATTTTGACAACTGCTATGATATTTGTATTTGTATTTGCACAGCACTGCCAATGAATTGATATGTCATAACATGCTTTACTTGACACCGAGCCACCTGGGGTGATACTAGGACAGCTAAAGACACAGGATTTGAGGGGCATCTGAAAGGAGGAAAGCGAGGCTTCAAGAGAGGCGTAGGATGGGAATTCTGAAGCCTGGAATATGTGAACTAGGAGCAGGAAGGCCCACGGACCTGCTCTGATATTTAATACAGATCATGGCTGATCCCATCACGGCCTCAACTCCACTTTCTTGCTCAGTCCCCAGAACCATTTAACCCATTCATTATCCTAAACCATGACCTCACATTCTCGACTATCCCTCGAGTGCTCTACTTTTACTATATCCATCCCCTTTAACATTTTTTGTAGCTTAATTAGATCTCCTCTCATTCTTCTAGAACTCTACACCTAAACTCCTAATTAGTATCAAAATGTGTGGTGCTGTAAAAGCACAGCCGGTCAGGCAGCATCCGAGGAGCAGGTGAGTCGATGTTCCGGGCACAAGCCCTTCATCAGGAATGTGAGGGGGGGGAAGGGGGCTGTGCCACTTTCTGCTGTCCAGGCTGTAAACTCTGAATTGCTTGATCTCTCTATCTGTTCCACCTTATTTAAGATGACCCAACATTTGGATCCCAGCACAGATGTCTCCATCATTGGCTCAGTGTCAAGTTTCCACCCCACTAATCTCCAGATACAGCGCAATATCCTCCACCATTTCTGCCACCTATACCACCAGACACATATTTCCCTCCCCACCCCTTTCAACATTCCGCAGAGATCATTCCCTCCGTGACTCACCCATTAGGTCCACACCCCACCCTCCACTCCCAGCACCTTCCCTTGCCACCACAAGAGGCGTAAAACCTGCGCCCACACCTCCCCCCTCACCTCCGTCCAAGATCCCAAAGGATCCTTCCACATCCGGCAGAGATTCTCCTGCACTTCCAAGCACCTCATCCACTGTGTCCGTTTCTCTCGATGTGGTCTCCTCTACAATGGAGAGAAGGGACACTGACTTGCGGAATGTTTCAGGGAACATCTCCGGGACACTGCCCCGTGGCAGAACACTTCAGCTCCCCCTCCCACTTCGCCAAGGACATGCAGCTCCTGGGCCTCCTCCACCGCCAAACCCAAGCCACCTGACGAGGAAGAACAACTCACTGTCCGCTTGGGACCCTCCAACCACACGACATCAATGTGGGCTTCATCAGTTTCCTCATCTCCCCTCTCCCCACCTCATCCCAGATCCACCCCTTTAACTCGGCACCACCCTCTTGAACTTCCTACCTGTCTATCTTTCTTCCCACCTATCCCGCTCCACCTTGCACTCCAACCTATCACCATCAAACACCACCTTCATCAACCTATCACACTCTCAGTTATCTTCCCCCCCCAGCCCCACCTTCCTATTTATCTCTCTGCTCCTCCCCCACTGCCCCCACATTCCTGATGAAGGGTGTATGCCCGAAACGTCAACTCTCCTGCTCCTTGGATGCTGCCTGACCTGCTGTGCTTTTCCAGTACTACACCTTTCAACTCTGATCTCCAGCATCTGAAGTTCTCGCTTTCTCCTCAACTTCTAATTACTCTTCATAAAGCCAAAACCTCATCTCTGGAATCAAACTAATGAACATTGTCTGACTTACCTTCAGTGCAATTAAAACCCTCCTCAAGTAAGGACCTGCCTTGGAAAGTTGCAGCAATGCTCCCTGCTGTGATACTTTAGTCCTTTAACAGTAAATGCCATTTGCCGTCCTTTTTTACATGCTCTGTGTGCACACTGGCTTTCTGCGATTCATGCATGAGGGCACCCAGATCAAATCACTCTGAAGTGCTCTCCATTTCCATCATAAGTTAGCTTTCAATTTTTCCAACCAAAATAGATTACCTCACACTTATCCACGTCAAACTTCTCTACCTAATTTTGGCCCACTTACCTGACCGATGTCTATTTGTAAATATTTTAATTCTTTAATTGCAGCTTACTTTCCCACCTATTTAGCTATCGTATCTTCTATCACCGCGTCCGAGACATTAATATAGACTGTCCAAGCCCTGAACCTTGTGGCACCCCATGAGTCACAGCTTGCCGACCAGAAAAAGACACCTTTATCCTGGCTTTCTGCTTTCTGTTGGTTCGCCAGTCCTCTATCCAAGCTGATATATTACCTCTACAACCATGTGATCTTACGTTGCGTATGAACCTTTTGATGGCATCTTATCAAATGCCTTCTGAAAGTCCAAATCTATTCCATCTACAGGATCTACGTTCTGCTAGTTCTATCTCAGAACTCAAGCAAATTGACCAAATACAACTTACCTATCAGAAAACCGTGGTGATTCAGATAGATTGCATGTTGATTTTCCAAATACCCTATTATTACTTCCTTAACATTGGATTCCAACAATTTCCCATTGACAGATGTTAAACTGAATGGTCTGGGTGGAGGTAGAGCTGCTTCCATGTAGATTTTTACCTTTCACCCTGCTCTCGCTGGAGATACCCTGAGGTTGTTATTCTTATGTTGGTTCAGGTATTGGTGCCTGTCCTTTGCCCGTAACTAACTTCCACCTCCAAGCTAGGGATTTTAAAAATTAATTCATAAGTTACACTGGTTACCAGCATTTATTGTCCGTCCCGAGATGCCCCTGGAGAAGGTGGGAATGAGCTGCCATCTTGAACCCCTGTTGTCCATGTGCTGTAGGTTGACCCACAATGCCTTGAGGGAGGGAGTTCCAGGATTGTGAAGCAGTGACCCTGAAGGAACAGTGATCTATTCTAAGGGTGTGGAACTCAGAGAGGGAACTTGCAGAT
>NC_057750.1:16753285-16787599 GCF_004010195.1 Chiloscyllium plagiosum
GGGTGGGGACTGACAGGTGAGCAATAGGCAGGAGCAGTTGATTAAATTAGAATCCCTACAGTATGGAAACAGGCCACTTGACCAAACCAGTCCACACTGACCCTCCAAAGAGTAACCCACCCAGACTCATTTCCCTCCAAATGATGCACCGAACACTATGGAGAATTTTGCGTGGCCAATTCACCCGACCTGCACATCTTTGGACTGTGGGAGGAAACCGGAGCACCCGGAGGAAACCCACGCAGACACGGGGAGAATGTGCAAACTCCACACAGTCGCCGGAAGCTGGAATCGAACCTGGGTCCATGGTGCTGTGAGGCAGCAGTGTCAACCACTGAGCAGTTGTGCCGTCCTAGTTGCTGGAAGGTAAGCATTGGCCGTGTGCAGAGGCCAGTAGGTGGGTGAGTGACCCTGGCATTATGGAGGAGGAGTTGTAGGCAGATATGGAGTGATAGGGCGAGGCATTATCTCTCTGGTTGGCTCATGAACCAGCACACGTTCCACATGGCCAGTTGCTGACTTTCTCTCTGATCTCCAGCGAATCTCTAACCAGCCCATTCCACACCTCATCCCCATCTTCTCACTCTCTGTTTGCTAGTTGTCACAGGTATGATGGGCCAAATGGCCTCCTTTTGCAGCATTACAATTCTGTGAAGTTGTCAGAGCCCTGATATACCAACAATTAGCAAATCGTTTTCCTCCACACTTTATCATGTGAACACTAGAGAGAAAATGGCCTCACAGTCATTTCTGTAATCTGTCAGAATACAGAGACACAGGAGAGGGTGAATAAATCTCCCACTTTGGACCTTGCGTACTTTGGGTGGTGACACTCTCGGAAGCCACAGCCAGTAGTCGGGTAATGTTCAACTCTGTGTGAATGGCACAGCGCCCCGGGAACTGCTGGAGGTATATTGAGACTCTGGTTCTGGATGGCAAAACGTCCTAATTCATAAGGTAAGGCACCACCCTCCTCGTGGGAGGGGGAGGGAATTAGACCTCAGTCAAACACCTTACTGCTGAATGTGGATAACAGAGCTCTGACCAAAGACAAGGTCAAGTCTGTCCTGGAGTTGGTAATCCTTCCCTGATCAAACCTGACTGTTCTCAACAGAAAGAGCTCTGGGCTCCTGTTACTCAGGAATGTGATTGCTCAAGTGCAGGACAGGGATTGCTCGCCAGCGTAGACCGAGAGAAGCCCTTTGACAGACTATTTCACACCCGCATGATGGATGGACTCTTCAATATCTGTTTTGGGGAGAGAATCTGTCATTGGACATAAACATTCTCCACAAACGCTCGAGGCACAGCTTTACTGGATAGTGGGAATTTGGAAGTTTTCTGATCCAATCTGCAGGGCTGCCCTCCTGTCCACCTCTCATATCTTTAACCCAACCCTCACACACCGGGCCACGTTGTCACATGGGCCATTGTCAGTTACTAATGGTCCTCATTTGCAGCTATTGATTATCCTCAGCTGACCTTTACCCATTCCTTTATTGTCCAACTGCGTTTTTCTCTCATTCTGAGCTCCAAATCCACCTATCGTTCACTCCCCTTCCCTCCCCATCTACAGCAGATATTGTATTTCGGATCATGGAAGCTAGAGAACTTGGGAAAATAAATAGTGATATCTTGAAAAGGGTCCACGTGACAGAAGAGGAGGCACTGGACATCTTAAAACATGTAAAGGTGGATAAATCTCCAGGACTTGTTCAGGTGTACCCTAGATCTATTTTGGAAGCTAGGGAAGTGATTTCTGGGCCCCTTGCTGAGATATTGTGTCCCATTGGCGTGATTGAGTGACAAAGAAGGTGGATGAAGGCAGAATGGTAGAGATTGTCTATATGGACTTCAGCAAGACAAGGTTCCACATAGTAGACTTGTTAGCAAGGTTAAGTCACATGGAAGTCGGGAGACCTCTGTTTCTGTGCTGTACATCTCTATGACTCTATGACATAGACAATTGAATACAAACTTGGCTTGAAGGTAGGAGACAGAGGATGGTGGAGGGTTGCTTTTTAGACTGGACACCTGTGACCAGCGGTGTGCTGTAAGGATCAGTGCTGGGTCCACTGCTTGTTGTCATTTTTATGCATGATTTACATGTGGATATAGTAGATGCGCTTAGTAAGTTTGCAGATGATATCAAAATTGGTGGTGTGGAGGAAGCAAGGAAGGTTATCACAGAGTACAAGGGGACCTTGATCAGATGGGCCGATGGGCCGAAGAGTGGCAGATGGAGTTTAATTTAGATGAATGTGAGGTGCTGCATTTTAGTAAGGAAAATCAGGCCAGGACTTATAGAGTTAATGGTAGGGCCCTGGAGAGTGTTGCCAAACAAAGAGACTGAGAGGCATAGATACATAGTTCCTTGAAAATTGAGTCATAGAACCATTAAGTCATAGAGATGCACAGCACGGAAACAGACCCTTTGGTCCAGCTCATCCATGCCGACCAGATATCCTAAGCTAATCTTGCCAGCATTTGGCAACATATCTCTCTGAACCCTTCCTATTCACGTACCCATACTGATGTCTTTTAAATGTTGCGATTGTACCACCTTCTACCACTTCCTCTGGCAGCTCATTTCATACACGCACCACCCTCTGTGTGAAAAAGTTGTCCCCTAGGTCCCTTTTAAATTTTTCCCCTTTCACACTAAACCTATGCCCTCTAGTTCTGGACTCCCCCCACCCCAGGGAAATGTCTTTGTTTATTTATCCTAACCATGCCCTTCATGATTTCATAAACCTCTGTAAGGTCACTCCCTCAGCCTCCGACGCTCCAGGGAAAACAGCCCGAGCCTATTCAACCTCTCCCTAACACTCAAATCCTCCAACCAGGGCAACATCCTTATAAGTCTCTTCTGGACCCTTTCAAGTTTCACAACATCCTTCCAATAGGATGGAGACCAGAATTGCGTGCAATATTCTAAACGTGGCCAAACCAATGTTCTGCACAGCCGCAACATGACCTCCCAACTCCTGTACTCAATACTCTGACCAATAAAGGAAAGCATACCAAACGCCTTCTTCACTATCCTATCTACCTGTGGGTTCCAATTAAAGGAGCTATGAACCTGCACTCCAAGGTCTCTTTGTTCAGCAACACTCCCTTGGACCTTACCATTAAGTGTATAAGTCCTGCTAAGATTTGCTTTCCCAAAACGCAGCACCTCACATTTATCTAAATTAAACTCCATCTACCACGTCTCAGCCCATTGACCCATCTGATCAAGATCCTGTTGTAATCTGAAGTAACTTTCTTCGCTGTCCACTGTGCTTCCAATTTTGGTGTCATCTGCAAACTTACTAACTATATCTCCTATGTTCATATCCAAATCATTTATATAAATGACGAAAAGTTAATGGACCCAGCACCAATCCTTGTGGCACACCACTGGTCACAGGCCTCCAGTCTGAAAAACAACCCTCCACCACCAGCCTCTGTCTTCTACTTTTGAGCCAGTTCTGTATCCAAATGGCTAGTTCTCCCTATATTCCATGAGATCTAACCTTGCTCACCAGTCTCCTATGGGGAACCTTTTCGAACACCTTACTGAAGTCCATATAGATCACATCCACCGCTCTGCCCTCATCAATCTTGTTTGTCACTTCTTCAAAAAACTCAATCAAGTTTGTAAGACATGATTGCCATTGCACAAAGCCATGTTGACTATCCCTAATCAGTCCTTGCCTTTCCAAATACAAGTAAATCCTGTTCCTCAGGATTCCCTCCAACAACTTGCCCACCACCAATGCCAGACTCACCAATCTATAGTTCCCTGGCTTGTCCTTACCACCTTTCTTAAAGAATGGTACCACATTAGCCAACCTCCAGTCTTCCGGCACCTCACCTGATCCAAATATCTCAGCAAGGGGCCCAGCAATCACTTCCCTAGCTTCCCACAGAGTTCGAGGATACACCTGATCAGGTCCTGGGGATTTATCCACCTTTATGCATTTTGAGACATCCAGCACCTCCTCCTCTGTAATATGGACATTTTGAAAGATGTCACCATCTATTTCCCTATATTCTATATCTACCATGTCCTTCTCCACAGTCAACACTGATGCAAAATACTCATTTAGTATCTCCCCCAGCTCCACACAAAGGATGCCTTTCTGATCTTTGAGGGGCCCTATTCTCTCCCTCGTTACCCTTTTGTCCTTAATGTATTTGTAACAGCCCTTTGGATCCTCCTTCACTCTATTTGCCAACACTATCTCATGTCCCCTTTTTGCCCTTCTGATTTCCCTCTTAAGTATACTCCTGCTGCCTTTATACTCTTCTAAGAATTCATTCTCTGCTGTCTATACCTGACATATGCTTCCTTCTTTTTCTTAACCAAGCCATCAATTTCTTTAGTCATCCAGCATTCCCTATACCTACCAGCCTTCCCTTTCACCTGAACAGGAATATACTGTTTATGGATTCTCATTATCACATTTCTGAAGGCTTCCCATTTTCTAGCCATCCCTTTACTTGTGACCATCTGCCCCCAATCAGCTTTTGAAAGTTCTTGCCTAATACCGTCAAAATTGGCCGTTCTCCAATTTAGAGCTTCAACTTTTATATCTGGTCTATCCTTTTCCATCACTATTTTAAAACTAATACAATTATGGTTGCTGGCCCCAAAGTGCTCCCCCACTGACAGCTCAGTCACCTGCCCTGCCTTATTTCCCTAGAGTAGGTCAAGTTTTGCACCTTCTCCATAAGGTACATCCACATACTGACTCAGAAAGTTGTCTTGTACACATTTAACAAATTCCTCTCCATCTAAACCCTTGACACTATGGCAGTCCCAGTCTATGTTTGGAAAGTTAAAATCTCCTACCATACCCACCCTATTATTCTTACAGATAGCTGAGATCTCCTTACAAATTTCTTTCTCAATTTCCCTCTGACTATTAGGGGGTCTATAATACAATCCCAATAAGGTTATCATCCCTTTCTTATTTCTCAGTTCCACCCAAATAACTTCCCTGATTGTATTTCCAGTAATACCCTCCCTCAGTACAGCTGTAACGCTATCCCTTATCAAAAACACCACTCCCCCTCCTCTCTTGCTTCAACGCTATCCCTTATCAAAAACACCACTCCCCCTCCTCTCTTGCTTCCCTTTCTATCCTTCCTGTCCATCCCTGAGCCATGTTTCTGTAATTGCTATGATATCCCAGTCCCATGTTCCTAACCATGCCCTGAGTTCATTTGCCTTCCATATTAGGTCTCTTGCATTGAAATAAATGCATTATAATTTATCAGTCCTACCTTGTTCTCTGCTTTGTCCCTGCCTACCCTGACTGTTTGATTCTCCTTTTCCCAATTGTACCAATCTGAGACTGATCTCTTTCATCACTACTTCCCTGTGTCCACCCCCATCACCGTACTAGGTTAAATCCTCCTGAGCAGCTCTAGCAATTCTCCCTGCCAGTGTATTAGTCCCCTTCCAATTCGGGTGCAATCTGTCCTTCTTGTACAGTTCACTTCTACCTCAGAAGAGATTCCAATGATCCAAAAATGTGAATCCTTCTCCCTGCACCAGGTCCTTAGCCACACATTCATCTGCTCTATCCTCCTATTCCTACCCTCACGAGCTCATAGCACAGGGAATAATCCAGATATTGCTACTCTCAAGGACCTCTTTTTTAAAATTCCTGCCTAACTTTCTATATTCTCCATTCGGAATTTCATCGTTTTCCCTTCCTACTTCATTAGTTCCAACGTGTACAATGACCTCCTGCTGGGCCCTCTCCCCTTTGAGAACATTCTGCACTGTCTCTGAGATATACTTGATCCTGGCACCAGGGGGGGGGAACACACCATTCTGAATATTTAGCTGCTGGCCACATTTCATCGTTTTCCCTTCCTACTTCATTAGTTCCAACGTGTACAATGACCTCCTGCTGGGCCCTCTCCCCTTTGAGAACAGTCTGCACTGTCTCTGAGATATACTTGATCCTGGCACCAGGGGGGGGAACACACCATTCTGAATATTTAGCTGCTGGCCACAGAAACGTCTGTCTGTGCCTCGGACTAGAAAGTCCCCTGTCACTTGGAACCTGATGTACCCCTCATTACATTAGAGACAGTCTCGGTACCAGAAACTTGGCTGTTCCTGCTACATTCCCCTGAGAGTCCATCACCCCCTACATTTTCCAAAACAGTGTACTTGTTTAAGATGAGGATAGCCACAGAAGACTCCTGCACCACCTGCCTACCTTTCCTACCTTTCCTGGAGTTAACCCATCTACCTGACTGTTTCTGTGGCTGTTCTCCCTGCCACCCCAACTCCTGCAAATTCCTTATTACCTCTGACTGTCTCTCCAACCGATCCACGCGATCTGATAGGATTCGCAACCAAACACACATACTGCAGACATAATCCTCTGTAACATAGAAACCCTCCCTAACCTTCCACATCCAACAAGAAGAGCGTATCACTCTACTAAAGGCCATCTTTGCTCCTTCACAAGCTATGACCCAGAAAATAGCACCGTCGTTTTGCTTTGTAAAAAAGTGCTCCAGGCTAACTTAGTACTTATGACACATATTTTTAAAATTTAATCAAGAGGCAGATCTCAATAAAACATAATCAAGAAAGAACCCATTTTACTCATTATTATAGATTTACAGCAAGGCTACACTTAAAACTATGCACTTATCTGTTCCCGTCTGTGAGCTTTCCCACACAGGCTCCTCCAAGGTCAGCTGTGAATTTTGCTGTTCGTTAATTTTTCCTAGATGTACTTTGATGTCTAGGGATAAAGAACTCAAACAGCAAAGGCAGTAACTGCAGATTCACTGCTGTGTCAGACAGCAGTTTAAGTTTTTCTGTTTCTCTCTCACTGATCATGTGGTTGCTGCATTTGTGTCTTCCTGCTTTTTAAAGTGCTGTTGTTTGAATTTTTTTCCCCAAAGTTCCAAAACAATTGCAACAGCGCATAAAACAGTAATTGCTGCTCCTGGAATTCGAGGAAATCACCTCCAACACCTAAAATACTGGAAATGTTACAGCTACAGTTTTTTCCTGTCCGCCATCTTGGATTCACAGTAGACAGGGTGGTGAAGAAAGCATTTGGCACGCTTGCCTTCATTGGTCAGTGCGTTGAGTACAGGCATTGAGATGCCATGTTGCAGGTGTACAAGAGATTGGTTAGGCCACTTTTAGAATACTGCATTCAGTTCTGGTCTCCAGAAAGACTTTGTTCAACTTAAAAGGGTACAGAAAAGATGTACAAGGATGCAGCTGGGTTTGAATTATAGGGAGAGGTTGAATAGACTGGGACTTTTTTTGTTCTCTGGAGCATTGGAGTCTGAGGGGTAACATTTTTCTGAAGTTGAACATGTGCACTATACCTTTCAGAAAGAGTGAATGCTGTTTTGTACTGAGATCTTACAAGCATCTGTCATATGAGTAACTAGCTGTCTCAGAGTGTACTGGAAAATTGAAAATATGTAACATTCGGCTATGACGTAGATACCCGAGTTGGTTGCTGTTTTAACAACAACTCAACTTTAGCCAATCAATTTAAATTATGCCCCAGGATACTAAAACCCAATCAAGTTTGAATTGATTGATTTTGCCAACCTCAAAAATGAGATGATCCAATGTTTGGGGTATATAAAAAAAACAGGCATTTTGAAAGACAGGCAGAGAGTAACTGCCAGTGAGAAAGACTGCCAATCAAAACACTCTCTATCAAAGGTATTTTTCTTCATATGAAATATCTTTGCAGTAAAAGACAGAAGATGACCCAGGGATATCTTAGCCAATAGAAGAAGGATATTGGAGACGACAGCTGCTGTGTGGTTTTGCATTAAGTTGATGTAATTTTAATAAGTGTTTTTCTTGGAACAGTAAATTGTTAGAGTTGGAGGCAGATAACAAGCAGTTATGAGAAAGGGAGGAGCTTAGAGTTGCAAACATTTGTTGTTTGATGTTCACTTTTAGAGTTAAGGACTAAATTGATATTATTTCCTACAAATAGTAGAATTTGGGAGTTCTCTGTCATTCCTATTTTAACAGATTATGAGGTGGGGTGAGCTTTTCTGGGTGTTTGGTTTAATTAGCAGAAAGGTTCACCACCATGTCATAACAGCTTAGGGGCTTGGGTCTGTGATTTGGACAGGTTTAGACAGATCCAGTCTGAGATTTGGATAGATTTGAACAGATTTAGGGCACAAAAGATCCCAGCAGATATTTAAACACTTGCCGGTTAGTGTCCTAGACCTTTAAATGAAACGTAGGCGAGACAATATAATTTTGGTTACTTGTGATTGGTTAAATTAGAAGTTAGAAAAATGGCTCTTAAAATTGCTAATGAAGTTCTGGGGTTTGAAGATGATTCCTAAATTTGCCAAAAAAGCTTGGAAAAACAGAAGAAGGCCAAATGTTTAGAATCATCAAAGAGTTAGAATTGGGTTTAACCAGGCACAAGAGTAAAGCTGAAATTGTAAGGGAGTTACTCAAGCAGAGTAACAGGCAAATGCAGTAGTTAGAAAAACTTAAATTACAATTGAGGAAAATGGAGTTAGAAGACCAAGAAAGGGAAAGAAGGGCCATGAGAGAGAGAGGGAAAAGAAAGAGCGAGAGGAGAGAAAGGGAGAGAGAGAAGAAAAGAAAAAGAGAGAGAAAGAGAGAGAAGAAAAGGAGAGAGAGAGAGAGAGAGAAGAAAGAGAAAAAGAGAGACAGGAAAAGGAAAATAGAGGAGGTTCTTAGCTGAGCAAAGAGAGAGGGAAGAGAGAGCAAGAGAAAGACAGAGAATTTAAACTTCAGAAGTTGTGAATTAATCAGGAAAGTCAAGTTAACTGGATGGAGATGAAGAGAGAAAGTAATGATGTGTACAAATATGTTAAAACATTGCCACATTTTGTTGAGAAAGATGTCAAAGCCTTCTTTATTTCATTTGAAAAATTGGCTAGGCAGACGGAGTGGTCCAAGGACTTGTGGGTAATGCTAGTTCAGACTAAGCTAGTGAGGTGTTTGCTGCGCTGTCAGATGAGGGGTCAAGAGATTGTACAGATGTCAAAAAGGCTATTTTGGGTGCTTATTAATTGGTACCAGAAGCTTATAGACAACAGTTCAGAAAGATAAAGAAGGAACCCAGGTCAGACTTCTGTTCAGTTCAAAAGAATGAAACATAGTAATTTTGATAGAGGGGTGCTGGCCTTAAAAATAGAAAAGACCTATGAGGCTCTAAGAGAGATTAATCTGCTGGACGAGTTTAAAAACTCACTTCCAGAGATGATAAGAATTCATGTGGGTGAACAGAAAGTTCAAGAATTAAGAAGAGTGGCAGAGATGGCAGATGAATGTGCACTGGTGCATAAGGCAAAGTTTAGCTTCCAGCGAGAATTTCATCCTGTGAGGGATAGAAATTGGGAGAAGGGGGGATCCCCAACTACAAAACAAAGAGTAGAGCACACAGGTAACTGGTTTGCCACAGGTTAAAAAAGAAGCCCAAGAGGGTGGAAAGGAGGTGAAAGGCTGCAGGTGTTTTCACTACAAGAAAGTGGGACACGTCAAGTCACAGTGTTGGTCGTTAAAGAAAGGCACTGTGAGAAAAGATGTGGTAAAAGAAATTAAGCCAGTAGCATTCGTGAAAGCAGTAAAGGAAACCCCAAGAAAAGTTGAGGAGCTGCAGGAGAGTGCACAGCCTAGCCGGGGCTGGGTATTGAGTTTGTGCCTGATCTCTATAAAGAATTCAACATTGTGGGTAAAGTTTACTCAGAAAGAACAGGGGAGAAAGGAAAGAAGTTATAATTTTGAGAGATATTGGATCTAATCAGTCTCTAATAGTAAGAGATGAACGTATTTGTACTCTTTCTGACCTGTTACCTGAGAGTGGTAATTTGTGGGACAGATGGACAGAAATTTAGTGTTCCCTTA
This sequence comes from Chiloscyllium plagiosum, assembly GCF_004010195.1. Lineage (NCBI taxonomy): Eukaryota > Metazoa > Chordata > Chondrichthyes > Orectolobiformes > Hemiscylliidae > Chiloscyllium > Chiloscyllium plagiosum. The sequence goes on from NC_057750.1 coordinate 16,763,181, forward strand.
AGTAAAATCAGGTTGGAGTGCCAAATCAAGACTGGGGAAGTAACAGTGAGAGTGATTGACAGAGTGTTAGTTCCAGGAATACAGTTTGTTCTTGGGAACAATTTAGCAGGATCCAACTTGGGAGTGACACCCCTTGTTGTGGAGAAGCCAAAGGAAGACCAGGGAACTGAGGAGTTAAAAGAAAAATACCCTGGAATTTTTCCAAACTGTGTTGTAACAAGATCGCATGATCAGAAGTCACAGCACAAAGCAAAAACTAAAGAGAAAGATGAAGGAGTTCAGGTTCAGTTAGTGGATACCCTGTTTGATGTAATGGTACAGGAAAGATCTGAATAGGTCGAAGTATTTAGTCCTGAAAGGCTAAAGGACTTACAACAGAAAGACAAGACAATAAAAGATATATATATATACATTGATTTATACTCAGAAAAGGAATCAGAATGTATTCCTGAGGGTTATCATCTTAATGCTAGAATCCTAAGACAAAAATGTAGACCAAGGCAGGTTAGGGCAGAGAAGAAATGGGCAGAAATGCAACAGATTGTGTTGCCAGTAGCATACAAACAAAGTGTTCGGGTAACACGTGAATTACCAGTAGGAGGTCACCTCAGTGTGAGGAAGACTCAGGCTAAGGTACAAAAGCGTTTCTATTGGCCTGGAATGCACAAGGATGTGGATAACATTTGCCGTACACATCATTCCTGACAAATGGTAGGTAAGCCACAGTCAGTAATAAAACCAGAACCTTTGTTGCCAATTCCTGCATTCAACCTTTCACACTCATTTTGATTGATTGTGTAGGTCCCCTTCCTAAAACTAAGAGAGGGAACCAGTACTTGCTAACGATAATGGACGTGTCTGCCAGATTTCTGCAGGCAATTCCATTATGGGGTATTAAGACAAAAAGGGTGGTAGAGGAGTTAGTAGCTTTCTTCACACTACAGCACTTTAAATCCAGTATGTATCATCCTGAATCCTAGGGAGTTTAGAAATGTGGCATCAGACCCTGAAGACCATGTTAAGAGCGTATGTTAGGATTACCAGAAGGATTGAGATAAAGGTATCCCATTCGTATTGTTTGCCATTAGAGATGCCCCAAATGAATCAGTTCAGTTTGCTCCCTTTGAGTTAATATTCAGACATGATGTGAGAGGGCCTTTGAAATTAATTATAGAGCAATTGACAGGACCAAAGTCAGAGATGTTATACTTGGATTATGTATCTGAGGTGAGGGAGAGATTAAATCAGGTAGGTGGGTTTGCTAAACAGCATCTGAAGAGAGGGCACAGCATGGAATGAAGCAGATGGTAGATTAAAAACTCTAAAATTCAGACATTTTCTCGTGGGGATGACATATTAGTATTGTTACCAGTGGTAAAAACTCCCTTCAAAGCCAAATTTAGTGGTCCCTATCAAATTGAGGAAAAGTTAAATCAGGTACAATGCCTGGTAAAGATGCCAGATAGGAAAAAAAAAGCTGTATTGGGTGTGTCATGTGTATATGCTGAAACCTTATTATAATAGAAACAGGGAACTGGAGAAACAGGTGTTAGTTACTGCCCTGCAGAGTGAGGAATCAAATCCAGATGTCTTGGATATGATGTACCTCAAAATACATTAAACAATGAGGAAGTCTTTGAGGAGTGGGATAGGTTAGTGAACTGTCTATCTCAGGAGCAAAGGACCCAGTTGAAAGGTTTGTTACAGCAATATGAGGACATATGCAGGAATAAAATGGGGAGGACTAATGGTATTGTGCATGAGGCGGAAGTAGGGAATGCTGTTCCAGACTTAAACAACACTGCTGCAGACTTAATCCTTTCAAAGCCACACGTCCAGAAGGAAGTGAATGTGATGCTCAACAAAGATATCATCGAACCGAGTCAGAGCGAATGGAGTTCGCCGATCATGTTAGTTCCCAAACCTGAGAAGACTCAATGATTTTGTATGGACTATCGGAAGGTCAACGCAGTAACAAAATCAGATTCAAACCCATTACCAAGATTGGAGGATTGTATAGAGAAAGTTGGACAAGCCAGACACATCACAATATTGGACTAACTGCGTTGTTATTGGTAGGTACCTTTATCAGAGAAAGGAAACGACATCTCTGCATCTGTAACCCCAAATGGGCCAAATCAATTTAAAGTGATGTCTTTTGGAATGAAGAACGCATCAGCCACATTCCACAGACTCATGAACAGAGTTGTGGCTGGATTAGCAAACTGTGCAGCTTATCTGGATGATGTAGTGATCTTTAGCGAGTCATGGAATGATCACATGGTACAGCTGACAGAGCTCTTTGAACGATTAACAGAAGCAAAACTGGTAATAGGCTGCAAAGGCAGAGGTGACGTTCTTGGGTCATCACATCAGTCACGGATGCTTATTCCCCAAGGAACGCCAAGACGAAGGCCATTAAGGAATTTCCATGATCAACCTCGAAGAAAGAGGTGCTTCGATTTTTGGGTCTAAGCGGATTCCACCAGAGGTTTGTTCCAAACGTCAGCAGCCTCATGGCACTGCTAACAGATTTCCTGAAGAAGAACACAAAATTTCGGTGGACAGAATAATGCCAGGAGGCATTTGACAATTTAAAACAGTATTAACCACTGCACCAGTTTTAGCAAATCTTTTGAAACCCTTCAAAGTTGTAATCGATGCTGGTGATATTGGAGTTGGAGCTGCACTGCTGCAGGATGATGATGATGGAATTGAACGGCCAATTGGTTACTTTTCAAAGAAACTCAACACCCACCAGAGAAAATACTCTACCATCAAAAAGGAACTATTGAGTTTGGTGCTAGTTTCACAACATTTTAATGTTTATGTAACGAACAATGCATCTGAAACAATTGTGTACACAGATCACAATCCTCTTACATTCTTGGAACTATTTAAAGACAGGAATGTGAGACTATTTCATTGGAGTCTTATGTTACAGACTTCTAATTTGCAAATTGTACATGTTGCGGGTTCTAAAAATGTGATAGCAGATGCATTATTGCGGATTTAAAGGATAAAATATAGATAAGATTGAACAGATACCAATCTTTTATGTGTGTGTGTGGATGTGTGTGTCTGTGTGGCTGTGTGTGTGTGCAGAAATTAATATGAACTTAGATTAATGCCCTATGTATTTCATTATAATGGGATTAAGAATTAGAAAGAAAAGAAGCCATCTTTTCATTATGATGGTTCATTTTTTCCTTAAGGAGGAGGTGTTACGAAGTTGAAGGTGTATTCTGCACTTTTAAGAGAGTGTGAATGCTGTTTTGCACTGACAGCTTACAAGCACTTGTCTATGACTAACTAGCAGTCTCAGAGTGGACTGGAAAATTGAAAATATGTAATATCTATATGTGATATAGATACCCAAGTTGGTTGCTGTTTTGACACCAATTCGAATTTAGCCAATCAGTTTAAATTATGCCCCAGGATACTAAAACCCAAACGAGTTTGAGTTTATTGATTTTGACAACCTCAAACCAATGAGATGATCCATTGTTTGGGGTATAAAAAATATGTTTGGGGCATTTTGAAAGTCAGACAGAGAGTAACTGCCAGCAAGAAAGATTGCTATTCAAAACACTCTCTATCAAAGGTACCCTTGTTTCATATGAAACATCTTTGCAGCAAAAGACAGAAGATGACCCAGGGAGATCTACAGTTGAAAGAAGAAGGACATCGGAGACAACAGTCGTTGTGTGGTTTTGAAATTAAGTTGAGGTAATTTTAATAGGTGTTTTTATTGAAACAGTATATTGTTATAGAGTTGGAGGCAGATAACAAGCAGTTAAGAGAAATGGGGGCTTAGAGTTGTGAACATTTATTGTTTAATGTTCACTTTTAGGGTTAAAAAATAAATTGATATTATTTTCTTTAAATAGGGAAATTTGGGAGTTCTCTGTCACTCACATTTTAACAGATTACATGGTGAGGTGAGCTTATTCCGAGTGTTTGGTTTAATTAACAGAAGGATTCACCTCTGTGTTGTAACTCCTTATCGTGGTTTATAAAATCATGAGGGGCATGGATAGGGTGAATAGACAAGATCTTTTTCCCATGGCAGGGGAGTCAAAAACTAGGGGAATAGGTTTAAGATGAGAGGGGAAAGATTTAAAAGAGACCTAAGGGGCAATCGTTTCAGACAGAGGGTGGTGTGTGTATGGAATGATCTGCCAGAGGAAATAGTAGAGGTTGGTACAATTATGATATGTAAAAGGACCTGGATGCACATACAAATAGGAAGGGTTTAGAAGGATATGGGCCAAATGCTGGTAAATGGGACTAGATTAGTTTAGGATGTCTGGTCATCATGGGCATGTTGAACCAAAGGGTCTATCTCTATGCTGTACAATTCTATAACGATATTAGTTTTCAACCTTATTGCCTTGTCCCACTCGTTACAGAACTTCATCTTCATCATCGAACCTAACATTCCCAAGACCACACAATTCCTCAGAATTCGATTAGATTCCCTACAGTGTGGAAACAGGCCCTTCGATCCAACAAGACTCTCTGAAGAGTAACCCACCCAGACCCATTTCCCTCTGGCTAATGGACCTAACACTATGGGCAATTTAGTATGGCCAGACCACCTGACCTGCACATCTTTGGACTCTGGGAGGAAACCGGAGCACCCGGAGGGAACCCATACAGACATGGGGAGCACGTGCAAATCCCACACAGTCGCCAGAGGCTGGAATCGAACCCAGGTCCCTGGCACTGTGAGGCTGCAGTGCTAATCACTGAGCTACCATGCCATCCATTTGCTCTGCTGCTGATGGCCACTGCTGCAGACAATCAGGTCTCACACTCAGGAACTCTTTCCTTAAATCCCACTGTCTCTCCTAACTCCCTTAAAACTCTCTTTTAAACTCATCGCTCTGATCATCTCTTCCTGAAATCTTCTCATTTTGACTTTGTGTGTATTATTTGTCTGACTAAACCTCTGGGAAATGTCTTTGGATTTCTTTCATGTTGAAGCTACTGTACGATTATAAGTTGTAATAGTTTGTTGTCTGTACAATCAAGAGGAGTTAGTGAGGACTGCAGATGCTGCACATCAGAGTTGAGAGTGTGGTGCTGGTAAAGCACAGCAAGTCAGGCAGCAGCCTGCTCCTCGGCTTCTCCTGCTCCTCGGATGCTGCCTGACCTGCTGTGCTTTCTCCATACAATTGCATTGTTCAGCAGTGGATTTCCTCAGTTGCCTCCATGACAGTGGCAACCCCACTTGGAAGCAACTTGTCTGTTGTGATGTACCCAACTGTAACTCCATTGATTCCACCCTTACCTCTGATTCAGAATGTTGTGGTTGCTAGTCCCATTCAATGAGACTTTGGTGCCAAAATCAAACCTGATATTTCTGTGCATTTCTGACAGTAGGATTGGTTGGTCAATGGTTTAATTGATCTATATTTCACTGGATTAGTCTGTGAACTGATGTATGTTCACTGCTTGACTGACAGCCTTTGTGTAGCCTTTGAGAGTTAAAATTATCCGAAACTTTAACAGAGAGACCTGAGGAGCTTTAGCTGTGAATAGGTGTCTGGGAATCCTATGGTGGTGAGATATTTTAAAGTACTGTAAATAAAGCTTCAAACTACTTTCATCTCTGCGCTACTTTGAGGTAAGTTCAGATATATAAAACATACAACTAACCACTGAATGCACAATACTGAGGGACTGCTGCACTGTTGGAGGTGCTGTCTTTCAGATGTCCCATTAACTCAATGGTCTACTTGCCCTCTGGGTTAGTGGTAAAGTAGCAATGCAGTTTATTGGCTTCAAGGTGTCTAAGGGACATACTGGCAGTTATGAAATGTACTATCCAAATGCAAAGCTCTTGCAGTAAGTCGTCCCAGGATTACGAAAGACTAAGTTGATTTTCCCAGACTGGGTTACATTCCAGCCCTTATCCTAATAACAAAACTGCAATGTTTGTAGGAGTTCTAGACCCGACTGGCTCCAAGAATTGGCTTCCACGCTGAAATTGTTGCTGTTGATGAACAATGCATTCATAAACAACTGATTTCTTCTGAAGATTTATTTGTGCTGAATCAAATATTTATACCAGTCAGGGCATGCAGAGATCCAGATGTTTGAGCTGGCAGACTCTGAAATGGTTTCTGACATGATCAGCAAAGCCTGCATGTTTACAACTAAACATTTCTTTACTGTATATCTTATTGAGAAGCCAAAGTAAACTATTTTTTTTCCCAAATGTCACTGTTCCGCCAGTTCCATTTGTGCGAGCAACACGTCAGATATTGTTCTAGCTTTCAATCAAGTCAAAGTCTTGCCTTCAATTCAATGAACAACAGCTTGGCTCCAGTACCATTTTTGATTGACTGTTATAGAACAAAAGAAGTAAGTGAAGGATTTGGTCCCTCCAGTCTGCTCCACTATTCAGTAAGGCCATGGCAGACCTGATTGTGGCCTAAATGCTAGTTTCCTTTCTCTTCCCCCATCCTCTCAACTCCCTGGTTGATCAAAAATGTGTTGGACTCCGCCTGAATATATTCAATGACCCAGTCTCCACTGCTCTCTTGGGAAAGAGAATTTCAAAGATGAGAGAGGAAACTCCTCCTCAGCTCATCCTAAATGGGTGACAATCTATTCTGGAACTTTCTCCTAATTCCCACATGGGGAAACATCCTCTCAGCTTCTATCTTGTCAAGCCCCATCCACATTCTATATGCTTTGAAGTGTCCGCTCTCCGTTTACTGTCAGTTACCGCTCCTCCATCTGTGCAGGTGTGTCACCTTATACAATCCCTACAGTGTGGAAGTAGGCCATTTGGCCCGCTCCAAAAAGCATCCCACCCAGACCCACCCCATCCCTGTAATCCTGCATTTCCCATGGCTAATTTACCCAGCCAGCATATCCCTGGAACTTTGGGGCAACTTAGCATGGCCAATTCACCTAACCTGCAGATCTTTGGACTGTGGGAAGAAACCGGAGCACCCGGAGGAAACCCACGCAGATGTGGGGAGAATGTGCAAACTCCACACAGACAGTCGCCCGAGGCTGGAATCGAACCTGGGTTCCTGGTGCTATGAGGTAGCAGTGCTAACGACTGAGCCACTGTGATGAGGAATCCTTCAACTCTTGTGTATTAACTTGCTGTGTGGCACATTATCAAATACATGTTGGAAACCTACACCTACTACATCGACTGATTTATGTCAATTATTTCATCTTCAAACATCCTGGTCTGTTTACAACCTAAAGAACACAACTGAATTTGTCAAATCGGATTGCCCTTTCACAAAGCTGTGTTGCCCCTGCCAGTTCACATGATAATTGCTGACAACAAGTTTATTTTCTTTATTTTTCTATTCAGAGGTGCTCTTATACACAACTTACTTTTTTCCCTATCAGCAAATTACCCATTCATCTATTAACCACCACCCATTAATCACTTGTGTTTCTAATTGAATAATTCACTTGAAAAATCCATTGAGGGCATCAGAGGTGTAGGAGAGGTAGGGAGAGAGGGTGGGGGCTAAATCAAAATGGAGTTGGACAAGCTGACCATCTTCAGGTCTTAGAACAAAGAAAATTTACAGCCCAGGAACAGGCCCTTTGGCCCTCCAAGCCTAAACCAATCCAAATCCACTGTCGAAACCTGTCGTCCAATTCCTAAGCTAGGTCTTGTGGCGAGTATGATCACCAGTCCTAAATCAGGTGTCCCTGTCTGTCATATTGACTAACCATCAGTCTTAGCATCCACCTGCTAAACCTGATGGGAAATCTGAAATAAAAACAGAAAATACTAGAGAAACTCAGCAGATCTGGAGAGAGTCATTGAGTCATAGAATCATAGAGTCATAGAGATGTACAGCATGGAAATAGAGCTTTCGGTCCAACTCGTCAATGCCGACCAGCTATCCTAACCTAATCTAGTCCCACTTGCCAGCGCCTGACCCATATCTCTCCAAACCTTTCCTATTCATATCCCCTTCCAGGTGTCTTTTAAATGTTGCAATTGTACCAGCCTCCACCACTTCCTCTGGCAGTTCATTCCATACATGTACCACCCTCTGCGCTAATTTTATATCTTGCCCCTCTCATCCTAAACCTATGCCTTCTAGTTCTGGACTCCCCCAACCCTGGGAAAAGGCTTTGTCTATTTATCCATGATTTTATAAACCTCTATAAGGTCATCCTTAGCCTCAGACGCTCCAGAGAAATCAGCCCCAGCCTGTTCAAACTCTACTTATAGCGCAAATCCTCCAACCCTGGCAACATCCTTGTAACTCTTTAAAAAAAGACCCTTCAGCCCAACAAGTCGGCACCAACCCTCCAAAGAGTAATCCACCCTAATGCACCTAACACTGTGGACAATTTAGCATGGCCAATTCACCTGACCTGCACATCATTGGATTGTGGGAGGAAACCACAGGAAACCCACGCAGACATGGGGAGAATGAGCAAACTCCACTGAGTTGGGAATCAAACCCAGGTCCCTAGTGCTGCGAGACAACAGTGCTAACCACTGGGCCACCTTGCGATTCTCTGATTGATAAAGGAAAGCATACCAAATGCCTTCTTTGGGGAAAGATATAAAAGAGACCCAAGGGGCAACTTTTTCACACAGGGGATGGTAAGTGTATGGAATGAGCTGTCAGAGGAAGTAGTGGAGGCTGGTACAATTGCAACATTTAAAAGTCATCTGGATGGGTATATGAATAGGAAGGGTTTGGAGGGATATGGGCCGGGTCCTGGCAGGTGGGACTAGAGTGGGTTGGGATAGCTGGTCGGGATGGATGAGTTGGACTGAAGGGTCTGTTTCCATGCTGTACATCTCTATGACTCTATGACTATCCTATCTACTTGTGACTCTACTTTCAAGGAGCTATGAACCTGCACTGCAAGGTCTCTTTGTTCAGCAATACTCCCTAGGACCTTCCCATGAAGTGTATAAGTCCTACTAAAATTTGCCTTTCCAAAATTCAGGACCTCACATTTATTTGAACTCCATCTCTAACCTCCTGAACTTGTTTCAATTGATTCAGTGAAACCAGAGATGAATTTATGAGAATATTTTCCCCCTTGTAACCACTGAGGCTTTTTTTAGCCTCTCCCAAGAGATTATGGGCATGGTCATATTGAATGATGAAGCAGGTTCATGGGCTGAATCCTGCTCCTATCTTCCTATTGTATTGCCAAGGGAAGGTGGTGGTACAGTGAATGGTGGGGCTAGAAAATGCTTACAGTCGTACCTTTAGCCAGCATGTGTCCAGAGCAGATCAGATGACTGTTTGATCTTTCTCTGCCTGTCATATTTCTGTATTTGCATTGGAACATCACTCCAGGCATGTTAACCTAAGGCCAGTCTGTTTGACGTCTCCAGTACCTCAAGCTGAGAGTGACATCAGGGCGTCTGAATGTTGGAAATGCCATGATTTTATTTGGCCCAGTGTGGGGCTCCAGTGTTTGTCAAAGCCCTGCATGAGTTTTTAACAGGGGCAACCTGCACTTCACACTCATGACAAGCTGAAGGGAGTGAATTTGACAATGAATGAGAAGCATGCTATTTGATTGCATTTCATTTCCCCATGCTGGATATTAATGCTGGGGAATGACTTTTGATCTTTGGCATTCATCTGGAAACATTAAAAAAACCATCTTCGCTCCAACACACTCTCTTCTGGTGGGTTTCATCCAGCCTGTGTAGGCAAGAATGTTCAGAAAGTCAGAAGGAGAGAACCCCCCAAAAATAAAAGGATCTTCCAAAATAAATGGAAGTGTCTTCGGAACAGGTGGGAGAGGATTTCTGGTCTTTAACTTTGATCCCCTCTAAGTGGGGCGGGAATGAATAAAAGCCCAGCTGCAGAATGTGCACGGTCAAAGGACTGATACTTCAGTGCAGTACTGAGGGAGAGCTGGACTGTCCGAGGTGACCATCATTGAATGGGATGGTAAGCCAAGGACTCCCTTACCTGTTTGAATGGAAGTAAAGAGACGCTAGTTGGAGATAAAGCAGATACATCTCTTGGGTTTCAGACAATGCATCAAAGAGAAGGTGATTGGGCCCCTGAATTATTCGCTGTTACGAGGTCTTCTTGTGTTCAGATTGGTTGCCACGTTCACTCTGATTAGAACAACAGATAATTCATCTTATCTGATTCTGTGCTGTGAACTTTGCCAAACAGGTTCCTCCAGAGATTAGTTGTGAAATTCACTGTTTGTTAATTTTCCCAGACGCACTCTGATGTCCAGCGATACATGAATTCAAAAACAGCAAAGGCAGTAACTGTGCAGGTTCTCTCTCTCTCTCCCTCTCTCTCCCTCTCTGTCTCCTGCACTGTCCTCACCATGTGCTTCCTTTGTCTGCTCTTCTCCATTTTAAAACTGCTGTTGTTTTGACTTTGTTTTCCCAAAGTTCCAAAACAATGCAACAGCACATAAAACAGTAATTGCTGCTCCTGGAATTCGAGGAAATCACCTCCAACACCTAAAACACCACAAAAAAAGGAGCAGCTGTTATAGCCAGAAATGTTTCCCATCCTCCATCTTGGATTACGGGCTGAGGAGTGGCAGATGGAGTTTAATTATGGGCTGAGGAGTGGCAGTTGGAGTTTAATTCAGATAAATGTGAGGTGCTGCACGTTAGGAAAGCAAATCTTAGCAGGACTTATACACTAATGGTAAGGTCCTAGGGAGTGTTGCTGAACAAAGAGACCTTGGAGTGCAGGTTCATAGCTCCTTGAAAGGGAGTCGCAGGTAGATAGGATAGTGAAGAAGGCGCTTCGTATGCTTTCCTTTATTGGTCAGAGTATTGAGTACAGGAGTTGGGAGATCATGAAAGAGACCTAAGGGGCAACTTTTTCACGCAGAGGGTGGTACGTGTATAGAATGAGCTGCCAGAGGAAGTGGTGGAGGCTGGTACAATTGCAACATTTAAGAGGCATCTGGATGGGTATATGAATAGGAAGGGTTAGGAGGATATGGGCCGGGTGCTGGCAGGTGGGACTAGATTGGGTTGGGATATCTGGTCGGCATGGAAGGGTTGGACTAAAGGGTCTGTTTCCATGCTGTACATCTCTATTACTCTAAGACTCTATCTGAAATGGATTGTCCCAAGGATATAAAACATAATCTTCCCAATTTACTGAAAATTTCAGGCTATCCAATAAACAGAATGTTTCAATCACTATTGTGTAATATTTAATAAGTTCAATCATTCATTGTCAGCTGCAACACCGTTACTTAACTTCTGCGTTGAGAAAGATTGGGAGAAAAAAACAAACTGCACATAAGTGGTTTATTTGGCTTTACTTCCAGTAATCAAGCATGCGTGTGTCAAATCCCAGGAAAAGACAGTGGGAGAAGCCAATTGGGAATATGGTTCACAGAGCGAGAATATTCTTTGGTCACTTAAATTCTAAAGCAAGTTTCTCCACCTCCGTGCGACACCTCTGTAAACTGTTGATTGAAATCTTCCTGGGAATTGAACCACCAACACACCTTGTTTGTAATTGGAACTTGCTTTGTTAATGATGTTTTTATTACCGTGTGGGTGTCACTGGCAAATCCCTATTTAGCACCCAGGAAATTCACCAGGATAAATGATTATAGAATCCCGGAAACAGGCCCCTCAAGTCTACACAAACCCTCTGAAAAGTAACCCGCCCAGACCCATTCCCCTATTCTATTATCCTATATTTACCATTCATCAATGCACCTAACCTACACATCCCTGAGCACTATGGGCAATTCAAGCTAACCTGCACATCTTTGGACTGTGGGAAGAAATCCACACAGGCATGGGGGGGTTTGTGCAAACTCCACACAGACAGTTGCCCAAGGCTGGAATCGAACCCAGGTCCCTGGCGCTGTGGGGCAGCAGTACTAACCACTGAGTCATCGTGCTGCCCCATGATGATGATTGGACCTGGGTTGTTACTGTCCATGCAGTGCTGAAAACCCCACAGTGGTGTGAGGATAAGGAATCCTAGTGACACTGACGAATATCCAGGTCAGGATAGTGTTTCCAAAGTTCCCTTGGTTTAACCGGAAGAAGATTTCCTGTTGCTGTGGATTTTGGCTGTGATATTTTGCATTTCTCAATTGCCACTCATTGCTATTTATCTGTCCCATCTGAATAAAAGCCACCTCTTGGTTTTAAGTAATAGCTCTGTAACCTCTGCCAGAAACCTCACATTTATCCTGTTGTACAAACCTGTCTAATCTGATCCAACCCTTGGCAGTAGCTGCAGAACTACCCTCTGGGCATATTTCATCTGTTCAGTGTTTTCGTGAGAATTGAACAAGGTCCAAATTGAGAGCTGTTCAGCACACTCCGCTGTTCTCCTTCTTCCTCAGTGGGTAGCACTCACCCCCTGCCACCCCCCCCCCCCCACTCCAAGGTCAAAGCACAAAGCAGAGACTTGAGTGTGAAACCCAGGCTGCAGCAACATTGCAGTACTGAGGGAACGCTGAACTGTCAGAGGGGCCACCTCAAAACCAAACACCTGTTCTGGCCTTGCGGCTGAGTTCCAACTGCCAAATCAAATCTTCACCCAGCTCAAGGAAGACCCTTGAATGAGAGATGGGAAGAGGAAGCATCTCAAACAGTCCTTGAAGTCTTTCCTCAAGAAATACTGATGATTTGGAGATGCCGGTGTTGGACTGGGGTGTACAAAGTTAAAAATCACACAACACCAGGTTATAGTCCAACAGGTTTAATTGGAAGCACTAGCTTTTGTAGCTCCGCTCCTTCATCACCTGATGAAGGAGCAGCGCTCTGAAAGCTAGTGTGCTTCCATTTAACCCTATTGGACTATCACCTCGTGTTGTGTAATTTTTAACTCAAGAAATACGACATACACTGTAAGCCTCCATTGTCTAATTTATCTACCTCCCACTCTTCAACACTATACTGATCCAATAACCCCCCACCCCCACCACTGTCTAAGTTAGCAAAAAAAATCAATTTACTAAACCAGCGGCTGCATATCTTCCTTTGTAGATTTTCCAGTCTTTTCTTATGTCTTCTGCTGCACAAATTCCGTACGAACAGGTAGCTTTCAGAGTATATCTGCTCGCCATCTGTTGGTGCTCTCTGCCACTCTAAGAACCTTCTCTCTCGTTTTCTGCCCTCTCTTCTCTCTCTCTCTTTCTCTCTCCCTTTGTTTATCTTCTAACTCCATTTTCCTCAACTGCAATTTAAGTTTTTCAAACTCTCCTGCACTTGTCTGTTTCTCTGACACACCTACGTGTTTGAGTAATTCCCTTACAATTTCAGCTTTGCTTTTGTCCTTGGTTAAACCCAATTCTAACCTCTTTGCAAATTCTAAGAGTATGGTTTTTTATTTCCTCCGAAAATTTCTGGGCAAATTTGGGAATCATCTTCAAACCCCAGAACCTCTTTTGCAATGTTAAGAGCCATTTCTCTTATTTTTAATTTAACCAACCACAAGTCACCGAAGTTAAGCAAGTTGTCTTGTTTTATTTAAAGATCTAGGACACTAACCTGCAAGTGTTTAAATCTACTGGGCTTTTTTCATACCCCCTAAACCTACTCAAATCTGTCCAAATCTCAGACTGGATCTGTCTAAACCTGTTCAAATCATGGATCTGAACCCCCAAACTTGTTCAGGAGAAAGCTGCTTGGAAGAAGCTCCTGTATGAAGGGACACAAATCTTTGAGAATACCCATTGGCAAGAGCAAGTATGGAAAAGGAAAGGCGTGCCAACCATGTTGGGGCTATGGATTAATTTCACTCCCAGAAACAGCAGCCAGAAACTGTGGAGATATAGCCACAGGACTGAGCTCATCAACCACACACGGAGCCACAGAACCGATGACCAGTGACGCAAAATTTTCCCAGTGAACAATAAAACTCATTAGCCTGTGATTGTTGATCATGTACGTGTGTCAGTGGTCTTTTGTGTTTTGTGAATTTGTGTCTGTTTGTGTGGGCGTGCGTTTCTGTGAGTTTGTGTCATGCAGTTGTGGACACGTGGGTGTGTTTATGAGTGGGTACATTTTGCATGTGTTTTTGTGAACTTGTGTGTTGGTGGTGTTATGATGCATGTTTGTGGTTTTGTGTACATTTGTGAGTGTGCATGTTGTGCACATTTGCGGACCTGTGTTTGTGTTTCTGGGCATGCTCTTTGCATTTGGTGCATTTCTGTTCTGTCAGTATCTGTTTGTGAATGTGTTTTTATTTGAGTGTGTTTGTGAGTGTGTCTGTTAGGGTTTAATTGGAATGTCTTTGTTCTTGTATGTGTTCTTATTTAGTTGTATGTGTGCTAATCAGTGTGTGTGAGAGAGTTGTTGTGTGGTCATGATCTGCAGCAAATCTACATCCAATAAAGAGGAACAAGAGGGACAAATCAACCAGAGCTAAACAGGGAGGTTAAGGAATGTATGAAAAAGCATAGAGGAGGCAAAAGTCAGTGATAGCCCCAAAGACTGGAATAAATTCAGATTCCAGCAAAAGAGAACTAAAAAGATAAAGTTAACAATAAGGGAATACCTGCAAGGAATATAAAAAAACTGGCAACAAGAGCTTCTTTAAATTTATGAAAAAGGAAGCGAGAGATCAAAGGGAACATAGACCCATTAGGAAATAAATCTAGAGAATCTGTTATGGGGAACAAGGAAATGCAGAGAAGTTAAAACAGATATTTTGCACCGGTCTATTGATATGAAAGAATACAGGGGAGGAATTAAATACCATCACCTTCACTCAAGAAGTAGCATCAACAAGCTAATGGGGGCTAAAGGCAGCTACGGCCCCTATCTGTGATGGCTTGCATCCGAGATCCAAAAAGAGGTCGCTACTGAGATAGTGGATCCATTTGTAGCAGTTTTCCAAAAGTCTTTGGATTTTGAAGAAGCACCAGTGGATTGAGAAACTGCCAATGTGACTGCCATGATTCGGAGATGCCGGTGTTGGACAAAGTTAAAAATCACACAGCACCAGGTTATAGTCCAACAGGTTTAATTGGAAGCACACTAGCTTTTGGAGCGACGCTCCTTCATCAGGTGATTGTGGAGCCCTCCTAGTGTTGTGTGATTTTTAAATGTGACTGCCAACTGCCAACCCGTGTTCAAACACTGGGTAACTACGGGCGGATTAACTGAACGTCTATTGTTGGAAAAATATTGGAATCAATTATTAAAGAATTGCATGGCTTTGGCTCTGTCCTGTCTGTTTGACGTTTGAGTTCAAGTCTTATTCCAGAAAACGAGAGAGTCGGAACATATCGGTCGTTCTTGTAATAGCAGACTCTGACTAATGACACTGAGAGGATTGTTCACAATCTATTTCAATAATTTGGATGTAGGGACCAAATGTAATGCCTGCAAATTGGCAAATGATGCAAAGCCAATAGGAAATATATGTTGGAAGGAAAATGTCAAGTGACTTCGTAGAGTTATACAGAAGAGTTTGACAGATGTAGAGAATGGGCTAGAATGGCAGGTGGAATATAATGTGGAAGGTGTGAGATGATCCATTTTAGTGGGAGAAATCATGCAGGATATTTCCAAAATGGAAAGTGCAAAGGGCCTGAGTGTGCTTGTTGAAAAATCGCTGAAGGTTAACATGCAGATGGAGCAGGCTATTAGGAAAGCTCATGGAATGCTTGCCTTTATTGCAAGAGGATTTGAGTGCAGGAGTTATGGAATCTTGTTTCCATTGTGTACAAGCTTGGTTAAACTGCAGTTGGATTACTATGTACAGTTTTGGTTATCCTACCTCAGGAAACCGTGATGTGGAGGAGCCGGTGTTGGACAAAGTTAAAAATCATACTACACCAGGTTATAGTCCAACAGTTTTATTTGGAAGCACTAGCTTTCAGAGTACTGCTCCTTCATCAGGTAACTAAGGATCATGAAACACAGGACTTACAGCAAAAGATCACGATGTCATGCAATTAAAATGAAATATTGGACAAACCTAGAATACTGTTAAGTCTTTCATCTTTTAGAATGGGTTGCAGGTTTCGGTTCATTAATATGTAAATCCCAGAATGTCTTTCCACTCACATTCTCGAGATAACTTAAAGTTTTTTAATAAAGGTGACATCTTAGCTCAGACAATGCATTAAAGGTATGAGCTTAGAGTCTGTCTGTATCCCAATCTTGAGTCAGACTGGTTCTATTTCCAAAGTAGGAATTTATAAAATGTTACATGGATTAACTGCCTGCAAGTTCTGTGCTTTTTGAGTAAAAATAGAATGTATCTGCAAATGCAAATTCACCCCATAGATATGTGTGTGTGTGTGTGTGTGTGTGCGTGTGTGTGTGTGTGTGTGTGTGTGCGTGAGCGTGTGTATGCAAGAGGGTCTGCGTGAGTGTGCGAGTATGATCATGTATAAGAATGTGTGTGTATGTGTGTGTATGTGTGCTTGTGTGTGTGTATGTGTGAGAGTGTGTATAGTGTAGTGGGGTCATGTGTACTGTGACATGAACCCAAGGTCCCAGTTGAGGCCATCCCCTTGGGTATCGAACTTGGCGATCAGCCTCTGCTCAGCCACTCTGCGTTGTTGTGTATCCTGAAGTCCGCCTTGGAGGATGGTCACCTGAAGGTCCGAGGCTGAACGTCCCTGACCGCTGAAGTGTTCCCCGACTGGGAGGGGACACGCCTGCCTGGTGATTGTTGTGCGGGATTCCATTCATCTGTTGTCATAGCATCTGCTTGGTCTCACTAATGTACCATGCCTCAGGGTCATTCTTGCCTGCAGGGTATGAGATAGACAACGTTGGCTGAGTCACATGAGTACCAGCCGCATACATGGTGGGTGGTGTCCCCATGTGTAATGGTGGTGTCCATATCGACACTCTGACATCCGCCGTGCCAGGGTTGTACGGTGTTGTGGTCGATGCTGTCCTGAAGGCTGGACAGTTTGCTGCGAACAATGATCTGTGTAAGATTTGGCAGTTGTTTAAAGATGAGAAGTGGAGGTGTGGGGAAGGTGTTGGCGAGGTGCTGATCCTCATCGATAGTGTGTTGCAGGCTGTGAAGAACATAGTGTAGTTTCTCTGCTCCTGGGAAGTTCTGGACAGTGAAGGGCACCCTGTCAGTCACACACCGTGTCTGTCTCCTGAGGAGGTCATTACAGTTTCTTGCTGTGGTACATCAGAACTGACAATCGATGAGATGAGCATCAGACCCTGTTCTTATGAGGATGTCCCTCAGCACCTTCAGGTGTCTGTTGCACTCGTCCTCATCTGAACAGATCCTGTGCACATGGAGGGCTTATCCCTGGAGGATGGCTCTTTTAATATGTTTAAGATGAAAGCTAGTGAAGTGTAGCATCGTGAGGTTATCCGTGGGTTTGCGGTGGAGTGAGGTACTGAGGTGCCCATCCTTGATGGAGATGCGTGTGTCCAAGAATGAGACAGATACTAAAGGGTAGTCCATGGTGAGTTTGATGTTGGGATGAAACTTGTTGATATCACTGTGTAGTTGTTTCAATGACTCCTCGCCATGGGTCCAGAGGAAGAAAATGTCGTCAATGTGTCTGGTGTATAGTGTTATTGTGCAGCAAAGAAGTCCTGTTATAACTTGTGTATGAAAATGTTGGCATATTGGGGTGCAAATTTGGTCCCAATGACTGTTCCGTGTGTCTGGATAAAGAACTGGTTGTCAAAGGTGAAAACGTTGCGGTTGAGGATAAAGCGGATGAGTTGTAGGACAGTGCTTGGAGATTGGCAGTTGTTGGTGTTGCGTACTGAGGCTGTTGCCGTGATGCTGTCATTGTGGGGGATGCTGGTGTCGAGTGCTGAAACGTCCATTGTGACGAGGAATGTTCCTGATTCGACCAATCCATGGGTCCTGAGTTCCTGTAAGAAATCTGTAGTGTCGTGAAAGAAGCTGGGGGTCCCCTGTACAATGGGTTTCAAGATGTCTTCGACATAGCCAGACAGGTTCTCACACAGGGTCCCATTGCCTGATACAATGGGACGTATCTTTGGAAGGCAGTAGAAGTCTTCTACCAGTGTGTGAGTTGAGAGTGCATAGGGTACTCTGAATGGACTGAATCTAAAGTCCTGATCAATGTATTTAGTTCACGGGTGTGCTGTTTGGTCGGACCGGCCGGTAGTTGCCTGTAGTGTTCCTGGTGTTCAGTTTTCGTAATACTTGCAGTAATATTTTCTATCCTGAATGATGATGGCTCCTTCTTTATCTGCTGGTTTGGTGACAAGGCTGTGATTGGTTTTGAGAGCATGGATGGCGTTGCATTGTGATCGGGTAATGTTTTGCTCTACCTCGTGGGGGCAGCTGATGAATCTGGTATTTACACATTTCCTGACGGTTTGAGCATACATGTCACGCGCAGAGCACCTCACGATGCTACACTTCTCTGGCTTCCATTCTAAACATATTAAAAGAGCCATCCCCCAGGGACAAGCCCTCTACGTATGCAGGATCTGTTCAGATGAGGAGGAACGCCACAGACACCTGAAAGTGCTGAGGGACATCCTCATGAGAACAGGGTATGATGCTCAACTCATCAATTGTCAGTTCTGACATGCCATAGCGAGAAACTGTAATGACCTCCTCAGGAGACAGGCACAGCATGCGACCAATAGGTACCCCTCGCTATCCAGTATTTCCCAAGGAGTGGAGAAACTACACCATGTTCTTCGCAGCCTGCAGCACATTATCAATGAGGATGAGCACCTCACCAAGACCGTCCCAACGCCTCCAGTTCTCGCCTTTAAACAACCACCAAACCTTAAACAGATCATTGTTCGCAGCAAACTGCCCAGCCTTCAGGACAGCATCGACCACAACACCGTACAACCTTGTCACGGTGGGCGCTGAAAGACGTGTCAGAATGTTGACACGGATGCCACCATTACAAGTGGGGACACCTCCCACCATATATGTGGCAGGTACTCATGTGACTCGGCCAACATTGTCTATCTCATACGCTACAGGCAAGGATGCCCTGAGGCATGGTACATTGGCGAGAAGCTACGACAACGGATGACTAGACACCACACAACAATCACCAGCCAGGAGTGTTCCATCCCAGTCGGAGAACACTTCAGCGGGCCGGGACGTTCAGATCTTAGGGTGACCATCCTCTAAGGCTGACTTTGGGACAGGCAACAATGCAAAGTGGCCGAGCAGAGGCTGATAGCCAAGTTTGGTACACATGGGGATGGCCCCAACTGAGACCTTGGGCTCATGTCACACTACAGACCTTCTCTCATACACACACTCTCTCGCTGACACACACACACATGCACCCCCCAACTCACACCCATGCACACACCCCTCACAGTCTTATACTCCATCACACTCATGCACATACTCTACCAAGAACGCACACATACAAACACACACTCTTTCTCTCTGTCTCCCTCATACACACACATATGCACACACACACACACGCACGCGGACAAAAACACACGCAAGTCTCTGGGGTTTTTGCAGATCCACTCTATTTTTGCTCAAAAAACAGACAACCTGCAATCAGGCAGTCAATGCAGGCAGTCAATCCCTATAACAGTTTATAAATTCCTACTTTGGAAATAGAACCAGTCTGACTCAAGATTGGGATACAGACAGACTCTAACCTCATACCTTTAATATATTGTCAGAGCTAAGATGTCACCTTTATTTATAAAACCTTAAGATTGATAAGTCCCCAGGGCCAGACCAGATTTATCCTCGGCTGCTCCGGGAAGCGAGAAAGGAGGTTGCTAAGCTGCTGGCGAGGATCTTTGAATCCTCACTCTCCATGGGAGTCGTACAGGAGGATTGGAAGGAGACGAATGTTGTTCCTCTTTTCAAGAAGGGTAATAGGGAAATCCCTGGCAATTACAGACCTTACATCTGTCAGTCTTACATCTGTGGTCAGCAATGTTTTGGAAAGAATTCTAAGGGATAGGATTTATGATTATTTGGCAAAGATAGCATGATTAAAGGAAGTCAGCATGGCTTTGTGAGGGGCAGGTCATGCCTCACGAATCTTATTGAGTTCTTTGAGGAGGTGACAAGACAGGTCGACGAAGGTCGAGGAGTGGATGTGGTGCATATGGACTTCAGCAAGGCATTTGATAAGGTTCCTCATGGTAGGCTCATTCATAAAGTCAGTAAGTATGGGATAGAGGGAGATTTGGCTTTCTGGATTCAGAATTGGCTGGCTGACAGAAGGCAGAGAGTGGTTGTAGATGGAAAGTATTCTGCCTGGAGATCAGTGTTGAGTGGAGTCCCGCAGAGCTCTGTTCTTGGGCCTCTGCTCTTTGTAGTTTTTATAAATGACTTAGATGCGGAAGTTGAGGGGTGGGTTAGTAAATTTGCAGATGACACAAAGGTTGGAGGTGCCATCGATAGCATTGAGGGCTACTGCAGGCTGCAGCACGACATAGACAGGATGCAGAGCTGGGCTGAGAAATGGCAGATGGAGTTCAACCTGGATAAATGTGAAGTGATGCATTTTGGAAGGTCGAACTCAAATGCTGAATATAGGATTAAAGACAGGATTCTTGCAGTGTGGAGGAACTGAGGGATCTGGGTGTGCAAGTACGTAGTTCCTTCAAAGTTGCCACCCAAGTGGATAGGGTTGTTAAGAAAGCATATGGTGTTTTGGCTTTCATTAACAGGGGGATCCAGTTTAAGAGCCGCGAGGTTTTGCTACAGCTCTACAAGTCCCTGGTGAGACCATACTTGGAATATTGTGTCCAGTTCTGGTCGCCCTACTATAGGAAAGATACAGAGGCTTTGGAGAGGGTGCAAAGAAGGTTTACCAGGATGCTTCCTGGACTGGAGAGCTTGTCTTATGAAGAAAGGTTAAATAAGCTTGGACTTTTCTCTCTGGAGAGAAGGAGGAAGAGAGGAGACCTGATCGAGGTGTACAAAATAATGAGTGGAATAGATAGAGTCAATAGCCAGAGATTTTTCCCCAGGGTAGGATTGACTGGTATGAGGAGTCATAGTTTGAAGATATTAGGAGGAAGGTATAGAGGAGACGTCAGAGGTAGGTTCTTTACACAGAGAGTTGCGAATGCATGGAATGTCTTGCCAGTGGTGATGGTGGAAGCAGAGTCATTAGGGACATTTAAGCGCCTGCTGGACATGCACATGGATAGCAGTGAGTTGAGGGTTGCGTAGCTTAAGTTATTATAATTTACATTAGGATTAAACCTTGGCACAACATCGTGGGCCAAAGGGCCTGTTCTGTGCTGTACTCTTCTATTTTCTATGTTCTATTATCTCGAGAATGTGACTTAAAAGAAGTTCTGGGTTTTACATATTCCAAAGGATGAAAGATTTAACAGCAATCTAGGTTAGTTCAATATATTGTTTTAATTGCATGACAGTGTGATGTTTTGCTATAACTTCTGTGTTTTATGATCCTGCCCCACTAGCGACCTGATGAAGGAGTGGCGCTCTGAAAGCTTGAACTTCCAAATAAACCTGTTGGACTATAACCTGGTGACAAATTACAGAAAAGGAGGTGCTGGATGTCTTAAAATGCATAAAGGTGATAAATCCCCAAAACCTGAACTGAGAAGGAACTTCTTCACCCAGAGGGTTGTGAATCTATGGAATTTCCTGCCCAGTGAAGTAGTTGACGCTACTTCAGTAAATAGTTTTAAAGTTAAGGTAGTTTAGTATTTGAACAATGAAGGAATTAATGGTTAGAGTGAGAGGGCGGGTAAGCAGAGCTGAGGCCACTAAAAGATCCGCCATGATCTTATTGAATGGCGGAGCAGGCTCGATGGGCCAAATGGCCTACTCTTGCTCCCAGTTTTTATGTTCTTATGATCTGATCAGATGTACCCTAAAACTCTGTGGGAAGCGAGGGAAGTGATTGCTGGGCTTCTTGCTGAGATATGTGGAATTGATAGTCACAGGTGAGGTGCCAGAAGATTGGAGGTTGGCTAACGTGGTTCCATTATTTGAGAAAGGTGGTAAGGAAAAGCCAGGGAACTATAGACCAGTGAGCCTGATGGTGGTGGTGAGCAAGCTGTTGGAGGGAATCCTGAGGAACAGAATTTACATGTATTTGAAAAGGCCAGGACTTATTAGGGATAGTCAACATGGCTTTGTGCATGGGAAATCATGTCTCACTAACATGATTGACCTTTTTTGAAGAAGTAATGGAGAGGATTGATAGGGGCAGAGCGGTAGATGTGATCTATATGGACTTCAGTAAGACATTCACCAAGGTTCCCCATGGGAGATTGGTTAATAAGATTAGATCTGATGGAATAAGGAGAAGGAGCCATTTGGAACAGATCTGGCTTGAAGGTAGAAGCCAGAGGGTGGTGGTGGAGGGTTGCCTTTCAGACTGGAGGCCTGTGACCAGCGGAGTTCCACAAGGATTGGTGCTGGGTCCACTGTCTTTCATCAGTTATATAAATAATCTGGATGTGAACATAGGAGGTATAGTTAGTAAGTTTGCAGATGACACCAAAATTGGAGGTGTAGTGGACCATGGAGAAGGTTACCTCAGAGTACAATGGGATCTTGATCAGATGGGCCAATGGGCTGAAGAGTGGCAGATGGAGTTTAATTTAGATAAATGTGAGGTGCTGCATTTTGGAAAGGCAAATCAGGGCAGCACTTATACTCTTAATGGTAAGGTCCTAGAGAGTGTTGCTGAACAAAGAGACCTTGGAGTGCAGATTCTTAGTTCCTTGAAAGTAGAGTCACAGGTAGATAGGATAGTGAAGAAGGCATTTGGTATACTTTCCTTTATTGGTCAGAACATTGAGTATAGGAGTTGGGAGGTCATGTTGTGGCTGTACAGGACATTGGTTCGGCCACTTTTGGAATATTGTGTACAATTCTGGTCTCCCTCCTCTTGAACGGATGTTGTGAAACTTAAAAGGATTCAGAAAAGATTTACAAGAATGTTGCCAGGGTTGGAGGGTTTGAGCTATAGGGAGAGGCTGAATAGGCTAGGGTTGTTTTACCCGTAGTGTTGGAGGCTGAGGGGTGACCTTATCGAGGTTTATAAAATCAGGAGGGGCATGGATAGGATAAATAGACAAAGTCTTTTCCCTGGAGTGGGGGAATCCAGAACTTGAGGGCATAGGTTTAGGGTGAGAGGGAAAAAATTTAAAAGGGACCTAAGGGTCAAGTTTTTCATGCAGAGGGTGGTACGTGTATGGAATGAGCTGCCAGAGGAAGCGGTGGAGGCTGGTACAATGACAACATTTAAAAGGCATCTGGATGGGTATATGAAGAGGGAGGGTTTAGAAGGATATGGGCCAAATGATAGCTAATGGGATTAGATTGGGTTGGGACATCTCGTCGGCATGGAAGGGTTGCACTGAAGGGTCTGTTTCTGTGCTGTACATATCTATGACTCTATGACTCTAAGTAACAGTAGAACATTTGGAAAATCATAATTTAACCAAGCCGAGTCAGCATGGCTTCATGAAGGGAAATCACGTCTGGCTAATTTATTAGAATGTCTCAAACAGAGTGAATAGAGGGAAATGTGTTGTATTTGAACTTCCAGAAAGTATTCAACAATGTACCTCACAAAAGTTTAAGTCAAAAGAGGTGTTGGAGGTAGTATATTGGCATAGATGGAAAATTGATTGAAGGTTAGGAAACAGCAAGTGGGGCTAAGAGAAGCTGGCAAGGAGGTATCTTAAAGATATATTGAACAAACCTAGATTGCTGTTAAGCCTTTCATCTTGTGGAATGGGTTGCAGGTTTTGGTTCATTAATATGTAAATCCCAGAACTTCTTTTACGTGATATTCCTCGAGATAACTTAAGGTTTTATAAAGTTGGCAATCGGTGAGTTTACAGCGACTCGAAGGAAGAAAGCAGATGCTTTGGAGCCAAATTTGTGAGTGACACAAAAACAGATGGATAGGCAGTTTGCAAGAGGGGCACAGTTGGCAGAGAGATAGTGACAGTTTAAGTTAGTGGGCAAGAAGTTGGCATGCGAAGTACAATGTGAGAGAATGTGAAGTTGTTCAGTTTGGAAGCGAAAATAGAAAAACGGAATATTATTTAAATGGAGAAAAACTGCAGAAAGCTGCAGCAAAAAGGGACTCAGAAAGCTAGCACACTGGTGTAGCAGGAGATCGGGAAGACTTTTAACGGAATCTTGGTTCTTATTTCAAGGGGTTGAAGTGTAAAAACAGGGAAATCTTTTTGCAGCTATACAGATGTTGATCAGACTCCATGTGGACTACTGTGAGCAATATTGGTCCCATTATGTAAGGAAAGGTAGCATTTCACTGGAGACAGTTCAGAGAAGGTTCACTAGGATGATCCCTACTATGGACAGATTGTCGAATGAGCAAAGGCTAAACAGGTTGGGACTCTACTCACTGGAGATTAGAAGGATGAGAGATGATCTCATTGAAATACATTGGATTCTTAAGGGGCTTGACAGGGTCAATGCTGAGAGGATGTTTCCCCTTATGGGAGTCTCAGGTCAGAGGGCACAGTCTCAGAGTAA
>NC_057750.1:16788099-16790068 GCF_004010195.1 Chiloscyllium plagiosum
GTGTTCTCATGTTCTATGCAGCTCTGTGTTCTCGTGCTCTATGCAGCACTGTGTTCTCATGCTCTGTGCAGCAGTGTCTTTTCATCCTCTATGCAGTGTTGTGTTTTCATGCTCTAAGCAGCATTATGTTCTCATGCTCTATGCAGCATTGTGTTCTCATGCTCTATGCAGCACTGCGTTCTCAAGCTCTATGCAGCATTTTGTCCTCATTCTCCATGCAGTGTTGTGTTCTTATTGCTCTGTGCAGCGCTTTCTTCTCATGCTTTTGCAGCATTGACTTCTCATGCTCTATGCAGCGTTATGTCCTCATGCTTTGTGTAGCACTGTGTCCTCATGCTCTGTGCAGCGTAATGTTATCATGCTCTATGCAACACTGTGTTCTCATGTTTTATGCAGCACTGTGTTCTCTTTGCTCTATGCTGTGCTGTCATTTCATGCTCTCTGCAGTGCTGTCTTCTCTTGCTCTGTGTAGTGTTGTGTTCTCATTGCTCTGTGCAACGCTGCCTCCCCATGCTCTATGCAGCGTTGTGTTTTCATGGTCTACGTACTGATGTGTTCTCATGCTCTATGCAGCGTGGTCATCTTATGCTCTATGCAGCGAGGTCATCTCATGCTCTCTGCATGCATTGTGTCTCATGCTCTATGTAGTATTATGTCCTCATGCTCTATGTGGTGTTGTGTTCTCATTGCTGTGTGCAGCACTGTCTTCTCATGCCCTATGCAGCATTATCTTCTCATGCTCTGTGCAGCGTTGCATTCTCATGCACTATGCAGCACTGTTTTCTCATGTTCTATGTAGCATTGGGTTCTCATGCTTTATGTAGCACTGTGTTGTCATGCTCTATCCAGCATTATGTCCTCATTCTCCATGTGGTGTTGTGTTCTCATTGCTCTTTGCAGTGCTGTCTTCTCATGCTCTATGCAACGTTATCTTCCAATGCTCTATGCAGCATTGTCTTCTCATGCTCTTTACAGCGTTGTGTTCTCATGCTCTATGCAGCACTCTGTTCTCATGCTCTATGCAGTGTTGTGTTCTCATGCTCTATGCAATGTTGTGTTCTCATGCTCTATGCAGCATTGTATTCTCATGCAATATGCAGTGTTGTGTTCTCATACTCTCTGCAGCACTGTGTTCTCATGCTCTATGCATTGTTATGTCCTCATGCTCTATAGCAGCGTTGCGTTCTCATGCTCTATGCAGCATTGTCTTCTCATGCAATATGCAGCATTGTGTTCTCATGCTCTATGCAGTGCTGTCTTCTCATGCTCTATGCAGCGTTGTGTTCTCATGCTCTGTAAAGCACTGTGTTCTCATGCTCCCTGCAGTGTTATGTATCATGCTCCATTTAGTGTTATGGCCGCATGCTCTATGCAGCACTGTCTTCTCATGCTCTATGCAGTGCTGTCTTCACATGCTCTATGCAGTGTTGTGTTCTCATGCTCTAAGCAGCATTATGTTCTCATGCTCTATGCAGCGTTATGTCCTCATGATCTATGCACCATTGTGTTCTCATGCTCTATGTAGCGTTGTGTTCTCGTGCTCTATGCAGCACTGTGTTCTCATGCACTATGCAGCGGTGTCTTCTCATTGCTCTATGCAATGTTGTCTTCTTATGCTGTTTGCATGCTCATGCTCTATGCAGCTTTGTGTACTCATGCACTATGTAGTATTGTTCTCATGCTCTATGCAGCATTGTATTCTCATGCAATATGCAGTGTTGTGTTCTCATACTCTCTGCAGCACTGTGTTCTCATGCTCTATGCATTGTTATGTCCTCATGCTCTATAGCAGCGTTGCGTTCTCATGCTCTATGCAGCATTGTATTCTCATGCAATATGCAGTGTTGTGTTCTCATACTCTCTGCAGCACTGTGTTCTCATGCTCTATGCATTGTTATGTCCTCATGCTCTATAGCAGTGTTGCGTTCTCATGCTCTGTGCAGCATTGTCTTCTCATGCAATATGCAGC
>NC_057750.1:16790372-16795856 GCF_004010195.1 Chiloscyllium plagiosum
TGTTATCTCATGCTCTCTGCAGCGTTGTGTTATAATGCTCTATGTAGCATTGTCTTCTCATGCTCCATGCAGCATTGTTATCTCATGCTCTCTGCAGCGTTGTGTTATAATGCTCTATGCAGCGTTGTGGTCTCATGCTCTATGCAGAGGTGTCTTCTCATGCTCTCTGCAGCATTGTGTTCTCATGCTCTATGCAGCGGTGTCTTCTCATGCTCTATACAGCGTTTTGTCCTCATTCTCCCTGCAGTGTTGTGTTCTTATTGCTCTATGCAGCGCTTTCTTCTCATGTTTTTGCAGCATTGTCTTCTCATGCTCTGTGCAGCGTAATGTTATCATGCTCTGTGCAGCACTGTGTTCTCATGTTTTATGCAGCACTGTGTTCTCTTTGCTCTATGCTGTGCTGTCATTTCATGCTCTATGCAACGCTGTCTCCCCATGCTCTATGCAGCACTGTGTTTTCATGGTCTACGTACTGTTGTGTTCTCATGCTCTATGCAGCGTGGTCATCTCATGCTCTATGCATGCATTGTGTCTCAGGCTCTATGTAGTATTATGTCCTCATGCTTTATGTGGTGTTTTGTTCTCATTGCTCTGTGCAGCACTGTTTTCTCATGCCCTATGCAGCATTATCTTCTCATGCTCTGTGCAGCGTTGCATTCTCATGCACTATGCAGCACTGTGTTCTCATGTTCTATGTAGCATTGGGTTCTCATGCTTTATGCAGCACTGTGTTGTCATGCTCTATCCAGTATTATGTCCTCATTCTCCATGTGGCGTTGTGTTCTCATTGCTCTTTGCAGCGCTATCTTCTCATGCTCTATGCAGCGTTGTCTTCTCATGCTCTTTACAGCGTTGTGTTCTCATGCTCTATGCAGCACTCTGTTCTCATGCTCTATGCAGCACTGTGTTCTCATGCACTATGCAGCGGTGTCTTCTCATTGCTCTATGCAATGTTGTCTTCTTATGCTGTTTGCATGCTCATGCTCTATGCAGCTTTGTGTACTCATGGACTATGTAGTATTGTTCTCATGCTCTCTGCAGCATTGTCTTCTAATGCTCTATGCAGTGTTGTGTTCTCATGCTCTATACAGCACTGTGTTCTCTTGCTCTATGCAGCATTGTCTTCGAATGCTCTATGCAGCATTGTGTTCTCATGCTCTATGCAGCATTGTGTTCTCATGCTCTATGCAGCGTGGTCATCTCATGCTCCATGTTTGCATTGTTTCTCATGCTCTATGTAGCATTATGTCCTCATGCTCTATGTTGTGTTGTATTCTCATTGCTCTGTGCAGCGTTGTGTTCTCATGCCCTATGCAGCATTATCTTCTTATGCTCTGTGCAGCACTGTGTTCTCATGCTCTATGCAGCATTGTGTTCTCATGCTCTATGCAGCGTTGTGTTCTCATGCTCTATGCAGCACTGCGTTCTCATGCTCTATGCAACCTTTTGTCCTCATTCTCCATGCAGTGTTGTGTTCTCATTGCTCTGTGCAGAGCTATCTTCTCATGCACATTGCAGCATTGCCTTCTCATGCTCTATGCAGCGTTATGTCCTCATGCTCTGTGCAGCACTGTGTTCTCATGTTTTATGCAGCACTGTGTTCTCTTTGCTCTATGCAGTACTATCTATTCATGTTCTATGCAGCGTTGTTTTCTCATGCACTATGCAGCGATGTCCTCTCATGCTCTATGCAGCGTGGTCATCTCATGCTCTATGCAGCGAGGTCATCTCATGCTCTATGCATGCATTGTTTCTCATGCTCTATGTAGCATTATGTCCTCATGCTCTCTGTGGTGTTGTATTGTCATTGCACTGTGCAGCACTGTCTTCTCATGCCCTATTCAGCATTATCTTCTCATGCTCTGTGCAGCATTGTGTTCTCATGCACTATGCAGCACTGTGTTCTCATGCTCTATGTAGCATTGGGTTCTCATGCTTTATGCAGCACAGTGTTCTCATGCTCTATCCAGCATTATGTCCTCATTCTCCATGTGGCGTTGTGTTCTCATTGCTCTTTGCAGTACTGTCTTGTCATGCTCTATGCAGTGTTGTCTTCTAATGCTCTATGCAGCATTGTCTTCTCATGCTCTTTGCAGCGTTGTGTCCTCATGCTCTATGCAGTGTTGTGTTCTCATGCTCTATGCAGCATTGTGTCCTCATGCTCTATGCAGCATTGTGTCCTCATGCTCTATGCAGCTTTCTGTTCTAATGCTCTTTGCAGCATTATGTTCTCATGCTCTATGCAGCCTTATGTTCTCATGCCCTAAGCAGCGTTGTGTTCTCATGCTCTCTGCAGTGTTATGTCCTCATGCACAATGCAGTGTTGTGTACCCATTGCTCTATGCAGTGCTGTCTTCTCTTGCTCTGCGAAGCAATGTGTTCTCATGCTCTATTCAGCATTGTGTTCTCATGCTCTATGCAGCATTGTGTTCTCATTGCTCTATGCAGTGCTGTCTTCTCTTGCTCTATGCAGCATTGTCTTCTAATGCTCTGTTCAGTGTTGTGTTCTCATGCTCTATGCAGCATTGTATTCTCATGCTCTATCCAGCATTATGTCCTCATTCTCCATGTGGCGTTGTGTTCTCATTGCTCTTTGCAGTACTGTCTTCTCATGCTCTATGCAGCATTGTCTTCTCATGCTCTTTGCAGCGTTGTGTTCTCATGCTCTATGCAGTGTTATGTCCTCATGCTCTATGCAGTGTTGTGTACTCATGCTCTGTGCAGCACTGTGTTCTCATGCTTTGTGCAGCATTGTGTTCTCATGCTCTATGCAACATTGTATTCTCATGCTCTGTGCAGCACTGTGTTCTCATGCTCTATGCAGCGTTGTGTTCTCATGCTCTATGCAGCATTGTGTTCTCATTGCTCTATGCACCATTGTGTTCTCGTGGTCTATGCAGCGTTATGACCTCATGCTCAATGCAGTGTTGTGTACCCATTGCTCTATGCAGTGCAGTCTTCTCTCGCTCTGTGAAGCAATGTGTTCTCATGCTCTATGCAGCCTTGTCTTCTAATGCTCTGTGCTGTGTTGTGTTCTGATACTCTATGCAGCGTTATGTTCTCAAGCTCTATGCAGTGTTATGTCCTCATGCTCTATGCGGCGTTGTGTTCTCATTGCTCTATGCCACGCTGTATTCTCATGCTCTATGCAGCGTTGTGTTCTCGTTTCTCTATGCTGTGATTTGTTCTCATGCTCTATGCAGCGTTGTCTTCTCATGCTCTAAACAGCCTTGTGTTCTCATGCTCAACGCAGCCTTGTGTTGTCATGCTCCATGCAATCTTATGTTCTCATGCTCTATGTAGCATTGTGTTCTCATGCCCTGAGCAGCATTATGTTATCACGCTCTTTGCAGCATGATGTTCTCATGCTCTATGCAGCGTTGTGTGCTCATTCTCTATGCAGTGTTGTGTTCTCATTGCTCTGTGCAGCGCTGTCTTCTCATGCTCTGTGCAACATTGTGTTCTCATGTTCTATGCAGCATTATGTCCTCATGCTCTATGCGGTGTTGTGTTCTCATTGCTCTATGCGGCGTTGTCTTCTCATGCTCTTTGCAGGGTTGTGTCCTCATGCTCTCTGCAGCACTGTGTTCTCATGCTCTCTGCAGTGTTGCCTTCTCGTGCTCTATGCAGCACTATGTTCTCCTGCTCCATGCAGCGTTATGTCCTTATTCTCTATGCAGTATTGTGTTCTCACGCTCTATACAGCGTTACATCCTCATTCTCTATGCAGTGTTGTGTTCTCATTGCTCTGTGCAGCGCGGTCTTCTCATGCTCTATGCAGCGTTGTCTTCTCATGCACTGTGCATCATGTGTTTTCATGCTCTAAGCAATGTTGTGTTCCCATGCTCTATTCAGCGTGTTGTCTTCTCATGCTCTATGCATGCGTTGTGTTCTCATGCTATGTACAACACTCTGTTCTCATGCTCTATGCACCGTTACGTCCTCATGTTCTATGCAGCATTGTCTTCTCATGCTCTATGCAGCACTGTGTTCTCATGCTCTATGCAGCATTATGTCATCTTGCTCTATGCAGCGTTGTGTTCTCATTGCTCTATGCAGTGCTGTCTTCTCTTGCTCTATGCAGCGTTGTCTTCTAATGCTCTGTGCAGTGTTTTGTTCTCATGCTCTATGCAGCGTTGTTATCTCATGCTCTCTGCAGCGTTGTGTTATAATGCTCTATGTAGCATTGTTATCTCATGCTCTCTGCAGCGTTGTGTTATAATGCTCTATGCAGCATTTTGTTCTCATGCTCTATGCAGCGTTGTGGTCTCATGCTCTCTGCAGCGTTGTGTTCTCATGCTCTATGCAGCGGTGTCTTCTCATGCTCTATGCAGCGTTGTGTTCTAATGCTCTATGCAGCGGTGTCTTCTCATGCTCTATGCAGCGGTATCTTCTCATGCTCTATACAGCATTATGTTCTCATGCTCTATGCAGCGTTGTGTTCATAAAGCTCTATGCAGCGTTGTGTTCTAAAGCTCTATGCAGCATTATGTCCTCATGCTCTATGTGGTGTTGTGTTCTCATTGCTCTATACAATGCTGTCTTCTCATGCTCTTTGTAGCATTGTGTCCTCATGCTCTCTGCAGCACTGTCTTCTCATGCTCTATGCAGCGTTGTTATCTCATGCTCTATGCAGCGTGGTGCAGGCCAGGTGGATTGGCCATGCTAACGTGCCCATAGTGTTCGGTGCATTAGTCAGAGGGAAATGGGTCTGGGTGGCTTGCTCTTTGGAGGCTCAATGTGGACTTATTGGGCCGAAGAGCCTGTTTCCCCGCTTTAGTGAATCTGACCTAATCTAATTTAATAAAGAAGGGATGTGAATTGTTCCTGACGGATTTCAGGCTCACGTCTTGTTACGCAAAGGTAGGTGCCACTAGACAGTTGTGGATATCACATGGACCTTTTCAGAAGCAGTTTATTCAGGAGACGTTGAGAGGAAGTCATCTGGAAGCTTCTCAGGAAAAACGCTGTGTGATTTTTCAGTTCGCGCTTTTTCAAAGGGTTCTGAAATTTCTCGGAAAGGATGAGTTGGGTATCTTCTTACTGAACAAGCAACATCCAAAAAAAACCCAAAATTCCTGACAGCCACAAACCCAGGCATGACTTCTTTGTAAAAGATTTCAAGTAGTTCCATAATTTATAAATCTGTTTACTTAGCCGAATTATTTCTGCCAGTAAGTGCTATTTTTAAAGTTCTGAGTGACCTTCTGTTATGTTTTCTGTTAAGGAAAACAGTGCAGGCATTGTCACAGTTTTTCAAATAAACCAATTTTCATGGTGTTTTTAACACGAGTCTTCATAAAAAGTATCGACAGTCGAATCATCTTCATGAAAATAGGTAGGAAAATAAACCATGAAGACAACACAACGATCATTACAGGTTAATTGTGTGTGCAAGTATTTAGAGCTGAAAATGTGTTGCTGGAAAAGCGCAGCAGGTCAGGCAGCATCCAGGGAACAGGAGAATCGACGTTTCGGGCATAA
>NC_057750.1:16796003-16802824 GCF_004010195.1 Chiloscyllium plagiosum
CGATGGAGGAGTCCAAGGACCTGCATATCCTTGGTGGAGTGGGAGGGGGAGTTGAAGTGTTGAGCCACAGGGTGGTTGGGTTGGTTGGTCTGGGTGTCCCAGAGGTGTTCTCTGAAACGCTCCGCAAGTAGGCGGCCTGTCTCCCCAATATAGAGAAGGCCACATCGGGTGCAGAGGATGCAATAGATAATGTGTGTGGAGGTGCAGGTGAATCTGTGGCGGATATGGAAGTTTCCTTTGGGGCCTTGGAGGGAGGTGAGGGGGGAGGTGTGAACTTGCCCACTTTGGCAAGATGAATTACATGGCAGGATCTATTTAAATGGAGAGAGAGATTGTAGAATTTCAAGGTAGAGGATGTGGTGATGCTGCTCCTTTAACAAGGTCAAGTTGCCCTTGTTTTTTTTTTCGGGAGGGTATGAAGACACAGACTCCGAAATGTCCGGAGTTGATCTACTTGTGAATGCTATCAATTTTTTTTTTAAAAAAAGCACTTGTACAACGACAGGGGAGTGGCCAGTTCTCCCAGCTCAGCTTCTCTCTGGTTTGGCAAAAGTGAGGACTGCAGATGCTGGAAATCGGAGTCAAGATTAGAGTGGTGCTGGAAAAGCACAGCAGGTCAGGGCAGCATCCGAGGAGCAGGAAAATCAACGTTTCGGGCAAAAGCCCTTCATCAGAAATGAGATGTTGAAGGGCTTTTGCCCGAAGCATTGATTTTCCTGCTCCTCGGATGTTGCCTGACTTGCTGTGCTTTTCCAGCACCACACTTCTCTCTCTGGTTTGTGGTTTGGCTTTGATTTTAGCAGCCAGTTGTGAAGCTGCTGGACCCAAAGAAGCAGGTCCATGCTGACCCTCTCTCTCTGAAATCTCTTCTGTAAGACTCTGTGTTTTTGTGCCAAGGAGTGTTTCTGGGGATTGTTGCAAGTATTGGGAACAGCGTCATTAAGTTGGGATGATCTGCTGGGTTTTCGGATGGGTTAAGTTATTCAGCATTTTGTTCTTTGTTTGTGTTTCATTTGGTAATCTTGTAAATAAATTCTGTTATGTTTAAAACTAAGTGGTTGGGTCAGCTGCATCCCTCCTGGAATATCCACACTTACACCTGCTGAAAACAACAAGCAAAGTTAGGGTCTGGGCTACTTCCTTGAAATGTTTTGAGGCGTCCGGTCTGGTCCATGACCAAAGTGATTTGGGTGCCCTCGTAAATAGATCACAAAATAGATCTATTAGCATGCAGATATAGCCAGTGATGAGGAAGCCAATGCAATATTGTTACTTACGGGCAGCTCAGTGGCACTGCTGTCTCACAGTATCTGGGTCACGGGTTCGATTCCAGCCTCTCTGTGTGGAGTTTGCACATTCTCCCCGTGTTTGCGTGGGTTTTTTCCGGGTGCTCTGGTATCCTCCACAGTCCAAGGACGTGCGGGTTAGGTGGATTGGCCGTGCTAAATCACCCATAGTGCCCAGGGACGTTCAGGCAAGGTAGATTAGCCACAAGAAGTGCAAGGTTACAGGGATAGGATAAGGTGGATGGGTCTGGGTGGGATACTCTTCAGAGGGTCGGTCTGGACTTGAATGGCCTGCTTCCACACAGTAGTGATTCTGCAGTAAGGGGAATGAAATATAAAAGTAAGGATCATTTGCCATTTTGTACAGGGAGTTGGTGAGGACGCAATTAGCATACTATGTTGTTTGGTTCACCTTTTTAAAGAAAAAGCCTAATTGCACCCGAGACAAGTCAGAGAAAACCCACTAGACTGATTCCTGTAATGGGGGGATTGTCTTATGAAAAAAAAGTTTGATAATCTAAGTGTGTATCCATTGGAGTTTAGAGCAAAGAGAGGGGCTATAATTTGGACATATAAGATCCTGAGGGGACTTGGCAGGGTGGATGCTGAGAGAATGTTTTCCTCAAGATAGACACTAGAACTTGGGAGGACACAATTTAAAAGTGAGGGGTCTCCCATTTGAGACAGAGATGAGGTGAAAACATTTCCCTCAGAGGTTCATGGGTCCGTGAAACTCCCTTCCCCAGGGGAAGCAGGACTGTGGGCTATTTGTAAGGCAGATGTAGATAAATTCTTGACCATCAGGGGAGTTGAAGTTTATTAGGGATTGGCAGAAACTGTGATGAGATCACACGTAGATTAACCACTTTCATATTGAATGGCAGAGAAGGCTTGAGGGGCCGAATGGCCTATTCTTGCCTCGAATTCACATATTTATTTAGGTGACAAAAACCAACAAAGCTGACCTTACTGAAACTATGATTAGGAGGCAGTTCTGTCATTCTGCCATGTTAGTCCTCTCCCATCTTTCAGAACAAACAATGCTTTGTACATAAGCCCAAGTGTTATTTGGCAGCTGCTATTGTAATTTTAAAAAAACCCAGAAAATACAGGAAATGCAAAACAGCTGTCAAGATTTGAGACAATCTGATTCATGCTTCCCTTTATCAAAAGCAATTCCAACAGAAGTAATTCTTGCTGTTCTCACTTCAGATTTCCTCAGTATCTCTTTTCAAATCTCCATTCGGTAGAAATTGAGCCCAGAGGTTAGGAGTGGCATTCAGTGTTATATTTACCAGGGATCTCCATTCTCAGTAATGTGCCACATACATTCCTCAAATTCTAGGAATATTATGGCCTCTGCTTCCTTGGACTGAGAAGTTCTATTACGACATGAAACCCATTGTCGATCGATTTGGCTACAGATAAAAGAGAGGCCATTTATCACATCCTGCGTGTGGCAGTTCATTGGCAGGATAATTCAAATAGTCCCACTGCTCCCCATTCCTTCGTACATTCTTCATTCCCCATCAAATGTCTTTACAAATCCATTTTTGAAAATTATTGTTGAATCAGCATTCACTGCGCTTTTGGACAACGCGCTACTGACCACAGCCACTGACAGCGCAAAACAAAACGTTTGTCTTTTCTTTCCTTCTTTCTTCTTAGCTACCTCCCATCCTTGATCCTCGGGTATTCACAGGCACCCGGCCTCAGCTCAGACTCCCAGGCCTCAGCACAGACTCCTAGGCCTCAGCACAGACTCCTAGCCTCAGCGCCAACTCCCAGCCACAGCACAGACTCCCAGGTCTCAGCACAGACTCCTAGCCTCAGCGCCAACTCCCGGCCTCAGCTCAGACTCCCAGGCCTCAGCAAAGGCTCCTAGCCTCAGCGCCAACTCCCGGCCTCAGCACAGACTACCGGCCTCAGCTCAGACTCCCAGGCCTCAGCACAGACTCCTAGCCTCAGCGCCAACTCCCAGCCACAGCACAGACTCCCGGCCTCAGCGCAGACTCCCAGGCCTCAGCACAGACTCCTAGCCTCAGCACAGACTCCTAGCCTCAACGCCAACTCCCAGCCTCAGCACAGACTCCCGGCCTCAGCACAGACTCCCAGGCCTCAGCACAGATTCCCAAGCCTCAGCACAGACTTCTATCGCATTTCCAATGCCCCTCCCCCAAGTCCCTCCTCCCTACCTTTTATCTTAGCCTGCTGGACACACTTTCCTCATTCCTGAAGAAGGGCTTATGCCCGGAACGTCGATTCTCCTGATCCCTGGATGCTGCCTGACCTGCTGCGCTGTTCCAGCAACACATTTTCAGCTCTGATCTCCAGCATCTGCAGACCTCACTTTCTCCTCCTAGCCTCAGCGCCAACTCCCAGCCTCAGCACAGACTCCAGGCCTCAGCACAGACTCCCAGGCCTCAGCACAGACTCCTAGCCTCAGCGCAGACTCCTGGCCTCAGCACGGACTCCCAGCCTCAGCACAGACTCATAGCCTCAGCGCCAACTCCCGGCCTCAGCACAGACTCTCGGCCTCAGCATGGACTTCCAGGTCTCAGCACAGACTCCCAGCCTCAGCACAGACTCCCAGCCTCAGCACAGACTCCCAGGCCTCAGCGCCAACTCCCTACCGCAGCATGGACTCCCAGGCCTCAGCACAGACTCCCAGCCTCAGCGCAGATTCCCAGCCTCAGCGCAGGTTCCCAGGCCTCAGCACGGACTCCCAGCCTCTGCACAGACTCCCGGCCTCAGCACAGACTCCCAGGCCTCAGCACAGACTCCCAAGCCTCAGCACGGATTCCCAGCCTCAGCGCCAATTCCCGGCCACAAGCACAGACTCCTGGCCTCAGCACGGACTCCCAGGCCTCAGCACAGACTCCCGGCCTCAGCACAGACTCCTAGCCTCAGCGCCAACTCCCAGCCTCAGCACAGACTCCCAGCCTCAGCACAGACTCCAGGCCTCAGCACAGACTCCCAGGCCTCAGCGCCAACTCCCTGCCGCAGCATGGACTCCCAGGCCTCAGCACAGACTCCCGGCCTCAGCGCAGACTCCCAGGCCTCAGCACAGACTCCAGGCCTCAGCACAGACTCCCAGGCCTCAGCACAGACTCCCAGGCCTCAGCACAGACTCCCAGGCCTCAGCATGGACTCCCAGCCTCAGCGCAGATTCCCAGCCTCACCACAGACTCCCAGCCTCAGCACAGACCCCAGGCCTCAGCACAGACTCATAGCCTCAGCGCAGACTCACAGCCTCAGCACGGACTCCTAGCCTCAGTGCAGCCTCCCGGCCTCAGCACGGACTCCTGGCCTCAACACGGACTTCGGACCTCAGCGCTGACCCCTAGCCTCAACGTTAACTCCTGGCCTCAACACGGATTCCCAGCCTCAGTGCGGACTACCAGCCTTAGCATGGACACCATGCCTCAGCACGGACTCCAGGTCTCAGCGCCAACACCTGCCCTCAGCGCGGGCCCCTGGCCTCAGCACAGACCCCCAGCTTCAGCACGGACTCCCAGCCTCAGAGTGGACTCCCAGCCTCAGTACCGACTCCTGGCCTCACCATGGACTCTCAGCTTTAGCACGGGCTCCAGGCCTCAGCACGGGCTCCGGGCCTCAGCATGGACTGCCAGCCTCAGCATGCACTCCCGGCCTCAGCGCAGACTCCGGCCTCAGCGCAGATTCCGGCCTCAGCGCAGATTCCGGCCTCAGCATGGACTCCCGGCCTCAGCACGGGCTCCAGGCCTCAGCACGGACTCCGGCCTCAGCGCAGATTCCGGCCTCAGCATGGTCTCCCGGCCTCAGCACGGACTCCAGGACACAGCACGGACTCCAGGACTCAGCACGGACTCCCGGCCTCAGCGCAGATTCCGGTATCAGCGCAGATTCCGGCCTCAGCACGGGCTCCAGGCCTCAGCATGGACTCCCGGCCTCAGCACGGGCTCCAGGCCTCAGCACGGACTCCGGCCTCAGTGCAGATTCCGGCCTCAGCATGGTCTCCCGGCCTCAGCACGGACTCCAGGACACAGCACGGACTCCAGGACTCAGCACAGACTCCCGGCCTCAGTGCAGATTCCGGCCTCAGCACGGACTCCCGGCCTCAGCGCAGATTCCGGCCTCAGCATGGTCTCCCGGCCTCAGCACGGACTCCAGGACACAGCACGGACTCCAGGACACAGCACGGACTCCAGGACACAGCACGGTCTCCCAGCCTTAGTGCAGACTCCCATCCTCAGCACGGACTCCCAGCCTCAGCACAGACTCCTGGCCTCAGCATGGACTCCCAGCCTCAGCATGGACTCCCAGCGTCAGCGTGGATTTCCAGCCTCAGCGCAGAATCCCAGCCTCAGCACAGACTCCCAGCCTCAGCACAGACTCCTGGCCTCAGCATGGACTCCCAGCCTCAGCGCGGATTCCCAGCCTCAGCACAGACTCCCAGCCTCAGCACAGACTCCTGGCCTCAGCACAGACTCCTGGCCTGAGCACGGACTCCCAGCCTCAGCGCGGATTCCGAGCCTCAGCGCAGACTCCCAGCCTCAGTGCGGACTCCTAGCCTCAGCGCGGATTCCCAGCCTCAGCGCAGACTCCAGGACTCAGCACAGACTCCCAGCCTCAGCACGGACTCCTAGCCTCAGCACGGACTCCCAGCCTCAGCACGGACTCCCAGCCTCAGCACAGACTCCCAGCCTCAGCACGGACTCAGCACAGACTCCCAGCCTCAGTGCGGACTCAGCACAGACTCCCAGCCTCAGCATGGACTCCAGGACTCAGCACAGACTCCCAGCCTCAGCGCAGACTCCCAGCCTCAGCTCGGACTCGCAGCCTCAGCACGGACTCCCAGCCTCAGCGCGGATTCCGAGCCTCAGCACGGACTCGCAGCCTCAGCACGGACTCCCAGCCTCAGCTCAGACTCCCAGGCCTCAGCACAGACTCCCGGCCTCAGCTCAGACTCCCAGGCCTCAGCACAGACTCCTAGGCCTCAGCACAGACTCCTAGCCTCAGCGCCAACTCCCACCTCAGCACAGACTCCCGGCCTCATCACAGACTCCCAGGCCTCAGCACAGATTCCCAAGCCTCAGCACAGACTCCTATCGCATTTCCAATGCCCCTCCCCCAAGTCCCTCCTCCCTACATTTTATCTTAGCCTGCTGGACACACTTTCCTCATTCCTGAAGAAGGGCTTATGCCCGAAACGTCGATTCTCCTGACCCCTGGATGCTGCCTGACCTGCTGCGCTGTTCCAGCAACACATTTTCAGCTCTGATCTCCAGCATCTGCAGACCTCACTTTCTCCTCCTAGCCTCAGCGCCAACTCCCAGCCTCAGCGCCAACTCCCGGCCTCAGCATGGACTCCCAGACCTCAGCACAGACTCCTAGCCTCAGCGCCAACTCCCGGCCTCAGCACAGACTCTCGGCCTCAGCATGGACTTCCAGGTCTCAGCACAGACTCCTAGCCTCAGCACAGACTCTCAAGCCTCAGCACGGATTCCAGCCTCAGCACAGACTCCCAGCCTCAGCGCGGATTCCCAGCCTCAG
>NC_057750.1:16803405-16811605 GCF_004010195.1 Chiloscyllium plagiosum
CCTCAGCACAGACTCCCAGCCTCAGCACAGACTCCCAGGCCTCAGCACAGATTCCCAAGCCTCAGCACGGACTCCTATCGCATTTCCAATGCCCCTCCCCCAAGTCCCTCCTCCCTACCTTTTATCTTAGCCTGCTGGACACACTTTCCTCATTCCTGAAGAAGGGCTTATGCCCGAAACGTCGATTCTCCTGACCCCTGGATGCTGCCTGACCTGCTGCGCTGTTCCAGCAACACATTTTCAGCTCTGATCTCCAGCATCTGCCGACCTCACTTTCTCCTCCCAGCCTCAGCGCCAACTCCCGGCCTCAGCATGGACTTCCAGGTCTCAGCACAGACTCCTAGCCTCAGCACAGACTCCCAAGCCTCAGCACCGATTCCAGCCTCAGCGCAGACTCCCAGCCTCAGCGCGGATTCCCAGCCTCAGCGCAGACTCCCAGCCTCAGCCCGGACTCGCAGCCTCAGCACGGACTCGCAGCCTCAGCATGGACTCCCCACCTCAGCACGGACTCCCAACCTCAGCACGGACTCCCGGCCTCACCATGGACTCCCAGCCTCAGTGTGGACTCCCAGCTTCAGCATGGACTCCCAGCCTCAGTGTGGACTCCCAGCCTCAGCGCTGACTCCCAGCCTCAGCACAGACTCCCAGCCTTAGCACAGACTTCCAGCCTCAGCGCGGACTCCTGGCCTCAACGCGGACTACCAGCCTCAGCACAGACTCCCAGCCTCAGCACGGACTCCCAGCCTCACCATGGACTCCTAGCCTTAACACGGGCTCCAGGCCTCAGCACGGACTCCAGGCCTCAGCACAGACTCCCAGCCTCAGCACGGACTCCAGGCCTCAGCACGGACTCCCAGCCTCAACGCGCACTCCGGCCTCAGTGCGGACTCCAGCCTTCAGCACAGACTCCAGTCCTCAGCACGGACTCCGGCCTCAACGAGGACTCCTGGCCTCACCGCTGACTCCAGACCTCAGTGCGGACTCCCGGCCTCAGCACAGACTCCAGGCCTCAGCACGGACTCCAGCCTCAACGCAGACGCCTGGCCTCAACGCAGACTTCCAGCCTCAGCACGGGCTCCCGGCCTCAGCACGGGCTCCAGGCCTCAACACGGACTCCCAGTATCAGTGTGGATCCAGGTCTCAGCGCAGACTCCCAGCCTCAACATGGCCTCCTGGACTCAGTACAGACTCCAGCCTCAGTGCAGTCTCCTGACCTTGAGAGCCTCATGGTGAAGCCTGGCACGGACTGGAGGCTCGGTGCTGGTGCAGACTGGGTTGGAAGGATTATTATCTAAACCTTTTGGGGTTTCTTAATTTTTCTAATTTATTCCTTTGATTTTGTACTTCGGTACCTAAGATGGCACAAAGGTCTGTAATGCTGGACTTCTTATTTCTTTAATTTTCTAATTTTGGCCTAAGAATTTGTACTTAAGAATCTGTATTGTATTCATGATTTGGAGATGCCGGTGTTGGACTGGGGTGTACAAAGTTAAAAATCACACAACACCAGGTTATAATCCAACAGGTTTAATTGGAAGCACTAGCTTTCGGAGCGCCGCTCCTTCATCAGCACCCCAGTCCAACATCAGCATCTCCAAATCATGACTATAACCTGGTGTTGTGTGATTTTTAACTCTGTATTGTATTGGTATTGTAGCAGTGAGCTTAGAGCATGGTTTGCCTCAGAATACTGGGTTCTTTAATATTCAGCGTTGAGATGCAATAAATACCGTCCTTCAGATGCCAAACATAAAGACATTTCTTGATGTTGGCTTCCCCCTGATCTCGAACCTCAAACTCCTAGACAGAGATGTAAACTACAAAAGTAATTCCACCTGTGAATCATCCTCACAATAACGTCCCCACCTTACCAGTTTCTCTGTATTCTTTTCATGATGTCAAGGCCAAATTGGTGCACAGCGCTTGGAGTGTGTTTTAACCAGAAGACCAGAGAAAGCTATTTCAGCTACTCACTGAATCCACAAGAAGGGGCTAAGCTTTACAAGTTCAGCCAGACAATGTCAGGAAACATCTCCTTACGCAGAGTGTGTGGAAATCAGGAACTGTCTCCCACGAAAAGCTGAGAGGGTGGGAATCTTTAAAGATGTCAAAAACTAATATTGATTGATACTTGAAACAAAAATACACAAGTAGCAGGTCTGGTAACATCTGTTGAGAGTAACAACAGGCATAAGCAAACAAAGAAATGGTTGATGATTAGCCAACAGGCAGAGTGGGACCATTTGGCACAGCCACTTTGGCGTGAGTGTTTCGGCGCAGCTCATCTTGATTTCAGGATTAATGAAAGCAGTAAAAATAAAAGTTGATTCCTTTTCAGGCTTAGTTAAAAACATTACTGAAAGCAATAAAAATAAAAGTAATGTTTATCCTCTTTAGCAAAAATGTTAAAGAGAAAAAAAAAACAGAAACTTGTTAACTAAGCCTGAAATCAATATTAGCTGCACCGAAACAGCTCTGCGGCTAAACGGGTCTGTGGCAAAACGGCCTGCGCCGAAACACTCGCACCAAAGTGGCTGCGCCGAATGGTCCTACACCCGCCAACAGGGATGCCGCACAGTGGCTCAGTGGTTAGTATTGTTCATTCACAGCACCAGGGACCTGGGTTCAGTTCCACTCTGGGAGTAACTGTCAGTGTGGAGATTGCATATTCTCTCCGTGTCTGTGTGGGTTTCCTCTGGGTGTTCCAGACCCAGAGACGCAGTCCAAAGATGAGCAGGTTAGGGTGGATTGACAATGCTAAATTGCCCCATAGTGTCCAGGGACATGGATGTTAGGTGGGTTAGCCGTGGTAAAAATGCAGGGTTGTAGGGTTGAGATGCTCTTTGGAGGGTCGGTGTGGACTCGATGGGCTGAATGGCCTACTTCCATACCATAGGGATTCTATGAAGTGTGAGATAAATACCAGGTAGGGTGCAATGAGAATTGTAAATAGTGAGTTGGCTGAGCACGGAGCAGCCCATACAAACAGCATTGAGGGGTGGGGAGGCAGGGGAATTGACGTGGAGGAGGGAGACCTTGTTCTGAAACCATCTCAGGCCTGCTCCAGCCAGGCTCAACACAAGATGGATGAACAACACCTCATCTTTCACCTCGTTACCTTAACACCCAACATGGAGTTTAACAATTTCAGAACGTGATTAGCCCTGTGTTCCTCCAACACTCTCAGTTTCTCTCTCAGATTTCCAGTATACACAGGTCTCTGTGTCATTTTATTAATTGACGAGAGTGTTAACTGATATGTAACAAAACTGGGTAAATGTGAGGGTAAGATATTGATGGGCAGTAGTCTGACTGAGTGGTGCAACAGGCTTGAAGGGCTGAATGGCCTGCTAGTGCTGTCATTTGTATTAATGATTTGGATGAGAATATAGAAGGTATGGTTATTACGATTGCAGACGATACCAAAATTGGTGACATAGTGGAGAGTGAAGAAGGATATCTAAGGTTACAAAGAGATTTTGATCAATTGGGTCAATGGGCTGAGGAGTGGTGGATGGACTTTAGATTAATGTGAGGTATTGCATTTTGCTAAAACAAACAAGGGCAGGACTTATACAATTAAAAGCAGGGCCTTAGGTAGTGTTGTAGAACAGAGAGATTCCTGGTATTCCTGATGAAGGGCTTTTGCCTGAAACGTCGATTTTCCTGCTCCTCGGATGCTGCATGAAATGCTGTGCTTTTCCAGCACCACTCTAGTCCTAGAACAGAGAGATCCAGGATTCAGGTACATAATTCTTTGAAGTTTGCGTCAAAGTTAACAGGGTTGTTAAGAAGGTATTTAGCACATTAACCTTCGTTGCTCAAACCTTTGAGTATAGGAGTTGGGATGTCATGTTGGCATTGTGCAGAACAATGGTGATGCCTCCTCCAGAATACTGTGTCCAGCTCTGCTCACCCAGTTACAGAGAGGGTCCAGCAAAGATTTTGTTGCCCAGGGGAATGGAGATTTGAGTTATAAGGAGATCCTGGAAAGGGTGGGTTTTTTTTAATGGAGTGTACAAGATTGCAGGGTGACCTTATAGATGTTTATCAAATCATGAGGGGTATAGATAAGGTGATTGGAAAGTATCTTCTCCCAGTGGTATGTGATTTCAAAACTAGGCAGCGTATTTTTAAGATGCGAGAAGAAGAGATTTTAAAATGACTTGAGGGGTGACTTTTTAATACAGAGTATTGTTCATGTGTGGAAAGAACTTCCAGAGGAAGTGGTGGATGTGGGCACAGTTACAACTTTTAAAAGACATTTGGATTAGTACATGAATAAGAAAGATTTGGAGGGATATGGGCTAAGTTCAGGAAGGTGGGGCTAGTTTAGTTTGGGATTATGGTCAGCGTGGACTGGTTGGACTGAAAGGTCTGTCTGCGTGCTGTATGACTCTATGACTCCCGTGTGCCATTGTCTGACTTATTTGGGAGCTGAGTTCCTTTCCTGTGCCTTCCTGATGCCTGTATCCCTGTCCTTCCTTATTGTGACAATCTCTAGTGCTCAACGCTGGAATTCCATTCAGTATAACCCCTAAAACTCCCCAAATTACCCAGAGTTACTCGCACAACAAAAACTGCCTTTGTCAAAGCAACGGGATAGGAAAAATAAGATAATCATGGAAGGGTAAACATTTAAAACGATTGAGCAGTGAGACAGGCCAAATGTGTCCTCTGACTCTGGGACCTCCATTTGCTCACAATGTTTAGGAAATCTGTTTTTGTAAGATGTAGAATTCCCAGGAGAAGTGAGCTCTGACCATAGATTATTTTGATAAAATACTATTGGCTGTAACAACTGTAATTTAGAAAGGGAAGGAAGTGATTCGAAAGTTTGACATTCTTGATTTGTCTTGATGGCCTAGGATATTGTACCTGGCACTATGTATTACACACTCAAAGGCCTTTCCGAACAGATAGTTTGGGAAGGAATAATTGATGTTCAGTACTCCCCCATACAAGCAAGCAAAATGTCCAAAATTGTTGGCTGGACAGGTCAGTTGATTGAGTTCATCCCAAACCAGGCCCACAATGGTCAAATGATTCTATCCACCACCCCACCCCCACCAACCCCACTGGCTCCTCCTCATTATACCCACCATCCACTGAGATCGGCATCCACTGGGAGAGGAATGAGCCCCAGAATCAGCCTGGGAGAAATGTCCTGCAAGATTCCTTTCAAACTGCATAAGGTATTGAACGCCAGTCCTGGATGTTACACAGAGCAAACAGTCACCTTCTGTCGTCTCTGCCTTTGCCTGGAGCTGCTGCTGCTCCCTCTGGAAGGTGAGAGCTGAGCAGCAGTGAGACCATCAGCCTAAACCAACAACACGTTCCAGAGGTTCACTGCTCCTTGGGGAGAGACAGAACCATCCAATATCTGGTCTATTTCAAATCTCACATCGTCTCAACTCATCTCCACCACAGCCGGGCGATCACGTACAATGCACGCCAGGCGTAGGAATTCAACTTTAGGCAAATTGGCCAAACAGCTAGAACAGAGCAATATTTGCACTCTTACCTAGTAATTTGTTTAACCTTCATGGGAAGCAGGTATTGTTGGTAAGGCCAGTATTTGTAACTCCTCTTGAACTGAGTGGCTTGGTAAACTATATCAGAGGGCAGTTAAGAGTTAACCACATTGGTGCAGAACTGGAGTCACATGCAGGCCAGACTGGGTAAGGAAGCCAGATTTCCTTCCTTAAATATCAATGAACAAGATGGGGCTTTTTTCCCCCACCAGTACAAATGTCATTATCACATTAGTAATATTTATACCGGTTAGTGAGTTCTTATCTACAAACTTGACTGTGCAGAAAGTGAGACGGATGATTACAAAATACAAGCGCGAACCCTTGCTCGCTGATAGAGATTTCCCAGTACTCACAGATGCATGATTAAACAAGCCACTTTGCTGTTGTGATTGAGTGCTGAAACTCAGTGAACTCAATCATAAAAGGTTCAGAAAACAATAATCCAGGTTGCATTACAGCACACATAGAAGGCCTCGCTGATCTTTAAGAGGGGCCGTATTTTCTCTCTAGTTACTCTCTAGCCCTTAATGCACTTGTAGAATCTCTTTGGATTCTCCTTAACCTTATATTGCAAACTATTTCATGTCCCCTTTTCGCCCTCCTGATTTCCCTCTTAAGTATACTCCCACACCTCCAATACTCCTCAAGGGATTCACTCGATCCCAGCTGTCTATACCTGACATATGCCTCCTTAATGAGAGCCTCACTATCTCTAGTCATCCAGTATTCCCTCCTCCTGTCAGCCTTGCCCTTCACACTAACAGG
The DNA here is from genome assembly GCF_004010195.1 of Chiloscyllium plagiosum. NCBI lineage: Eukaryota > Metazoa > Chordata > Chondrichthyes > Orectolobiformes > Hemiscylliidae > Chiloscyllium > Chiloscyllium plagiosum. Next base: position 16,809,708 of record NC_057750.1, read on the forward strand.
AACATGCGCTCACTGAACTTGTTACCTCGTTTTTGAAAGCCACCCCCACTTGCTACATGTCCCTTGACCAGCAAACTGCCTCCCCCAATCAGCTTTTGAAAGCTCCTGTCTAACACCATCATAAAGTATCTGCTGCCCTTGTCCTTCCGAATACTGGAAGATGGAGGTTTGGATGGTTCTCTCGAATGAGCCCTGATCAGTTGTTGTCGTACCATCTCAAGCAGTGCATTTCAGAACAGAACCACTTACTGAGTGTAAAAGCTTTGCCTCATCTCACCATTCCTTCCTTTTCCAATGACCGTAGACCAGTGTCCTCTGGTTCTCAATCTTCCAGCAACAGGTACAGTTTCTCCTTGTCACTTCTGTTCGGTCCCCTCATGATTTTGAATATTACAATCAAATCTCTCTCAGCCTTGCCCTCTCCAGGGTAAACAGTCCCACTTTCTCCAATCTATCTTCATTACTGAAGTTGTTCATCCCTGAAATTATTCTGGTAAACCTTCTCCATGGTCTCTCCAATGCTTTCATAGTTTTCCTCAAGTGTGGTGCCCAGAACTGAATGCAGTATTCCAACTGAGGCTGAACTCAGTGTTTTCCATCTGATCACCATCACCTCCTCTCTCTTGTAGTCTGTGCCTCTCTTTTAGGTGCTTCTGGAAGGAAGTCTGGAGAAAGAAGCAGGGGTCTTTGCAAAGGTTTGACCTGAACTGCTCCATGACCCTGTACAGCCTGTTCCCTGGGACGCAGACCAAGAGAAACATCAACTGAGCCTGAAGGACCATCAACTCAGTGAAAGACGCTCTTTGGTTTCCCCGAAACGTGTTGGTCTTCCAGAGCAAGGAGTTGACCCTGACTGAATGGCACATTCCTAGGTCCAGGACTACGTGCCGAGGGATGCACTAAACCCCAGGGTAGCTGCCACCAAGGTGCAGTGGGGAAAGACCACTGTCTGAGGTCTTCCTGCTGAAGTTAAACAGGGGGTCCGTTCAGTTGTCAGAGCCTTCCAACGCCTCAAATACATCTAAATACAATCTTGTACAATGAACAAATGCCTTTGGTTTGTTTGCTGGATAGTGAAACTTTCTCCATATGCTACCGTACAAAACCAACTGCTTTAGTGGCTAAATTAAAAATATTTTTAGGACTAAAGTATATTGTTGGAATAAAAATAAATCTGTGCCCCTCTTAATAAATCCCAGCTTTTTGGGTGTTTTTGGAGCTGCAGTCATCCAGGTAAGTGGGCAGCATCTCATCGAAGCTAAAAATCACACAACACCAGGTCAGAGTCCAACTGGTTTATTTGGAAGCACTAGCTTTCGGAGCACTGCTCCTTCATCAGGTGGTTGTGGAGCTCCAAAGCTAGTGCTTCCAAATAAACCTGTTGGACTCTGACCTGGTGTTGTGTGATTTTTAACTTTGTCCAACACCCGCACCTCCATATTTTATCCTGACTTGTGCCTTGTGTCATGTGAATAGAGTTTGGAGAGATGGAAGAGGAGTTCCTCACGGCTGAATTCCCACTCTCTGACTTGCTACTGTATTTATATGGCTAGGCCATTTCAGGTTCTGGGAGAAAGCGGGGACTGCAGATGCTGGAGATCAGAGTCGAGAGTATGGCACTAGAAAAACACAACATGTCAGGCAGCATCCGAGGAGCAGGAAAATCGACGTTTCGGGCAAAAGCCCTTCATCAGGAATACAGGCAGAGTGCCTGAAGGGTGGAGAGGTAAATGAGAGGAGGTTGGGATAGGGAGAAAGTAGCATAGAGTAAAATAGGTGAGTAGGGGTGGGAAATGAAGGTGATAAATCAGGGAGGAGGGTGGGGAAAGGTAGCAAAGAGTACAATGGGTGAATGGGGATGGGGATGAAGGTGATAGGTCAGAGAGGAGTGTGGAGTG
>NC_057750.1:16811821-16825033 GCF_004010195.1 Chiloscyllium plagiosum
GGTGGCAGGGGAAAGTGCCAGGATGGGAGGGTGGGTTGTAGGGGGCATGGACCTGACCAGGTAGTCACGGAGGGAACGGTCTTTGCGGAAGGCAGAAAGGGATGGGGAGGGAAATATATCCCTGGTGGTGGGGTCTTTTTGGAGGTTGCGGAAATGTCGGAGGGTGATTTGGCTTATGCGAAGGTTGGTAAGGTGGAAGGTGAGCACCAGGGGGTTCTGTCATTGTTACAGTCGGAGGAGTAGGGTCTGAGGGCAGAGGTGTGGGATGTGGACGAGATGCGTTGGAGGGCATCTTTAACCATGTGGGAAGGGAAATTGCGGTCTCTAAAGGAGGCCATCTGGTGTGTTCTGTGATGGAACTTGTCCTCCTGGGAGCAGATAAGGCAGAGGCAGAGGAATTGGGAATATGGGATGGCATTTTTGCAGGAGGTAGGGAAGAGGTGTAATCCAGGTAGCTGTGGGAGTCGATGGGTTTGTAAAAAATGTCGGTGTCAAGCTGGTCATCATTAATGGAGATGGAGAGGTCCAGGAAGGGGAGGGAGGTGTCAGAGATGGTCCAGGTAAATTTAAGTCAGGGTGGAATGTGTTGGTGAAGTTGATGAATTGCTCAACCTCCTCGCGGGAGCATGAGGTGGCGCCAATGCAGTCATCAATGTAGCAGAGGAAGAGGTGGGGAGTGGTGCCGGTGTAATTACGGAAGATCGACTGTTCTACGTAACCAACAAAGAGACAGGCATAGCTGGGGCCCATACAGGTGCCCATGGCTATCCCATTGGTCTGGAGGAAGTGGGAGGATTCGAAGGAGAAATTGTTAAGGGTGAGGAGCATCTCAACCCTACAACCCTGCATTTTTACCACGGCTAACCCACCTAACATCCATGTCCCTGGACACTATGGGGCAATTTAGCATTGTCAATCCACCCTAACCTGCTCATCTTTGGACTGCGTCTCTGGGTCTGGAACACCCAGAGGAAACCCACACAGACACGGAGAGAATGTGCAATCTCCACACTGACTCCATTTCTAAAGTGGGAATTACAGAATCTTACATGGATTTATGCAGTTTTTGACCCAAAATAAAATTTTATTCTGCAAATACAAGGGTACATGTGTGGGTGTGAGTTACAATACATCAAAGTTTACTTAGACTGTGCTATCATATGTGTTAGGCTAAGTACTATTTTTGTTTCGATTTTTACTGGTTTTTATGGTGGTTTGCCCCAAACCTTAGGCCCCTCTATTTCTATTGCACCATTCTCTATAATATGGCATTGCATAGAGATCTCAAAAATGTGTTGCTGGCAAAGCGCAGCAGGTCAGGCAGCATCAAAGGAGAAGGAGAATCGACGTTTCGGGCATAAGCCCTTGTGGGGTGTGTATGTTGTGAGTGTGTGTGTTGGGGGTGGTTTGAGTGTCTGTGTGTGAGTGTAATGGGGTATACATCTGTGAGAGTGTGTGTGTGTATAGTGTAGTGGGGTCACCTGTAGTGTGACATGAATCCAAGGTCCCAGTTGAGGCTATCCCCACGGGTACTGAACTTGGCTATCAGCCTCTGCTCGGCCACTTTGCGTTGTTGCCCGTGCTGAAGTCTGCTTTGGAGGACGGCCACCTGAAGGTCCAAGGTCAAATATCCTGGACCGCTGAAGTGTTCCCCGACTTTAAGGGAACACCCCTGCCTGGTAATTGTTGTGCGGGTGTCCATTCATCCGTTGTCGTAGCGTCTGCTTGGTCTCGGCAGTGTACCATACCTCAAGACATCTTTGCCTGCAGCATATGAGATAGACAACATTGGCCATGTCACATGAGTACTAGCTGCATGGATGGTGGGAGGTGTCCCCACATGTAACGGTCTTGCAGCATCTGCCACGACAGGGTTGTACGCTGTTGTCCAGAAAGCCGGGCAGTTTGCTATGAACATTGATCTGTTTGAGGTTTGGCGTTTGTTTAAAAGCGAGAAGTGGAGGTGTGGGGAAGGTCTTGGCGAGGTGCTCATCCTCATTGATAACGTGTTGTAGACTGTGTAGAACATGGTGCAGTTTTTCGGCTCCTGGGAAATACTGGACAACAAAGGGTAACCTGTTGGTTGCAGCTCATGTTTGCCTCCTGAGGAGGTCATTACAGTTTCTCGCTGTGACACATTGGAACTGGCAGTTGATGAGTTGAACACCATACTCCGTTCTTATGGGAGCATTCTTGAGCACTTTCAAGTGTCTATCACGTTCCTCCTCATCTGAGCAGATCCTGTGTATGTGTAGGACTTGTCCATTGGAGATGGCTGTCTTAATATGTTTCGGGTGGAAGATGGATTATAAATTTTTGGGATGAATTTGTACTTGCAGATTTACATGTCATTTTGCTCAAAACTGGATAAATCCAAGTAAAATTCTGTAACTCCCACTTTAGAAACAGAACCAGTTTGACCTAACATTGGGACACAGACAGACTTTAACCTCACACCTTAATTATCTGAGCTGAGATGGCATTTATTGTTAAAAGCTTTCTTGAGAATGTAACTTTAAAAAAAGTTCTGGGATTTTCACATGAAGGAACTAAAACTAACACGGTCATTCTAAAAGATGAAAGACTCAAGCTAAATTTATTTAATATTACATTCCATGACACTGCAATTCTGTTGCTATAAAGTCTGTATCTTACGATTCTGCTCCACAGCCACCCGATGAAAAAGCAGTGCTTTGAAAGCTAGTGATTCCAAATAAACTTGTTGTCTATATCCTGGTGTTGTGCGATTTATAACTTTGTCCACCCAAGTCCAACACCGGCTCCTCCAAATCGTGATGTCATCCAAGCGACAGCACCTCCAACAGCGCAGCTCACTCTCAGCACTGCAATGGGAGGCTCAGTCTGGATTCTGAAAGCCACTGGAATGGGACTTGAGCCAACAACATTCTGACACGAGGACTACAAACTAAACAACTGCTGATTGAAATGCAATACTGCCTAATGATTGAATTGTGGGCGTTCCAACTCTCTCACCCCAGTATCTTACCACAAAGTTATTCCCTGAGCCGTGCAATGGCACAGTTCCATCAGAGTCTCTAAAGAGGTCCTTCAACTCAAAGCATTCACTCTGTTTCTCTCTTTACAGAGCTGAAAAATGTGGTGCTGGAAAAGCGCAGCAGGTCAGGCAGCATCCAAGGAGCAGGAGAATCGACGTTTCAGGCATAAGCCCTTCTTCCTGCTCCTTGGATGCTGCCTGACCTGCTGCCCTTTTCCAGCACCACATTTTTCAGCTCTCATCTCCAGCATCTGCACTTTCTCTCTTTACAGATGCTGCCAGATCTGCTGAGTTTCTCTGGCAGATTTCTTTCTGTTCTTACTTCAGAGGTTCTCCAAGAACCCTTGGATTCTGGAGAGGTAGCAGAGGATTTGAAAACTGTTAATGTGATACCCCATTCATAAAAAAAGACAAAAGTACAGGTCACTGGAGGCCGATGAACCTATTGTTGCATAAGTGTTGGAATCAATTATTAATGAAGTAATAGCAACATCAGGAACTAATCAATACAGAATAGTAAGGCTTCATGGAAGGGAAGTCATGCCTGACTAATTTATTTTAGAGTTTTTTTTGAGGAAGTCTCAACCAGCATGGATAGAAGGGCATCAGTAGATGTGATGTGCTTGGAATTTTAGAAGGCACTCAACAAGGTACCTCACAAAAGGTTAAGTCGTAAGATAAGAGCCCACGGTATTGGAGGGAGCATATTGGCATGGATGGAGGATTTCCTAACGGGCAGGAACCAGCGAGTGGGGAAAGGGATTCTGTCTCAGGTCGGTGACCAGTGGGGTTTTAGATTAGATTAAGTTAGATTACTACAGTGTGGAAACAGGCCCTTCGGCCCAACAAGTCCACACCGACCCTCCGCAGAGCAACCCACCCAGGCCCATTCCCCTACACCTAACTCTACGGGTAATTTAGCATGGCCAATTCACCTGACCTGCACATCTTTTGGACTCTGGGAGGAAACCGGAGCACCTGGAGGAAACCCACGCAGACACGGGGAGACACAGGGTTCCATAGGGATCAGTGCTGGAGCCACGACTGATTACAATAATCGATGGATATGATTTGGAGATGCTGGTGTTGGACTGGGGTGTACAAAGTTAAAAATCACACAACACCAGGTTATAATCCAACAAGGTTTAATTGGAAGCACTAGCTTTTGGAGTGCTGTCCCTTCATTAGATGGTTGTCTCCACATTGATGGAGGAAGTGAAAATATCATCAAATTTGCAGACGTTACAAAAAAAATGTGGAAACACAGATGGCGAAAGGGAGACAAACAGTAATTGGGCAAAATGTTAGCAAATGGAGTATAATGTGGGAAAATGTGAAATTGTTCACTTTGGAAAGGAGAACTAAAGAACAGAATATTAGTTAAATGGGAAAATTTTCAGTAAGTTGCAGCAAAACCGGACTTGGGATCCTTGTATGTTAAACACAGAAAGCTAGCTCACTAGAACAGCAAATATGCTAATGGAATGTTGGCCCTTATTTCAAGGGGCGTTGGAATAAAAAAGTAGGGAAATCTTATTGCAACTGCACAAAGTGTTGGTGAGATCACATGTGGAGTACTGGGGGGGCAGTTCTGTTTCCCTTATTTAGGTGGAGGCAGTGTGGAGGAGGCTGGCCTGGTTTGGAGAGATTGTCTTAAGAGCAGGGTGGGAGTCCACTCACTGGGGTTTAGAGGAATGAGAGGTGACCTCATTGAAACCTATCAGATTCTTAAGGGGCTTCACACGGTAAATGCTGAGAGGATGTTTCCCCTCATGGAAGAGTCTAGGACCTGAGGATATTGTCTCAAAATAAAAGGGTGTCAATTTAAGACTGATATAAGGAGGAATTTCCTCTCTCAGCGAGTTGAGAGTCTCTGTAATTTCTTACTACAGGGGAAGAGTCCTTGTATACTTAGGCTGAGGTACATATATTCATAATCAGTTGGGGAATCAAATGTTACAGGGAAAGGGCAGGAAAGTGGACAGGAGGGATGTCGGATTAGCCTTGATCCTATTGAATGGCAGAGCAGGGTTGAAGGGCCGAATGGCTTCTTCCCTGTTCCTATTTCTTGTGGTCTGATGGTTCATAGTGCTGTGAGTATGTTTGTGTGTATAGGTTTGGATGTGTGTCATTGTATATGAGATTATGTCAGTATGTCTGTGTGTGTTTGAGAATAATGTGTCAGTGAGTACATGTGAGTGTGAGGGTATGTCAAGAGTGTGTGAGAATGTAGGTGAAGGGTGAGTGATTGTGGGTGTGTGAGAGAGCGTGCGTTTGAGTGGATGTATGTGTTTGAGTGTGTGTGCATTTGAGTGAGAGAGTGTTTGAGTGAGTGTATGTGAGACAGAGCATGTATTTCAGTGACTGCGTGTTTGAGTAAGTGAGTGATAGTGTGCTTGAGCGAGTGAGTGTGTGTTTCAGTAAGTGCATGTTTTAGTGAGTGACAGCATGTTTGAGTGAGTGCGTGATTGAGTGAGTGTTTGAGTGAATGAATATGTGTTTGATTGAGTTTGTGTTTAAGTGAGTGAGCGCATGATTGAGTGAGTGCATGTTTGAGTGAGTGTGTGTTTGAGTGAGTGTATGTTTGAATGAGCACATGTTTGAGTGAGTGCGTGTTCGAGTGAGTGTGTGTTTGAATGAGCGCATTTTTGAGTGAGTGAGTGCATGATTGAGTGAGTGCGTGTTTGAGTGAGTATGTGATTGAGTGAGTGTGTGATTGAATGAGTGTGTGTTTGAGTGAGAGTCACAGTGAGATAATCACTTGTGACTTTCTTTCTCTCCATTACCTAATGCTTGGCCTCTGATAGATTTTAAGTTCTGAATAATATACACTCCTTCACTTTATTCATGTCAGTCGTATATATTGAGAACTCTGGGAAAAGGTACTAAAACCAGGTGGAAGTTTATGAGAGGGCAGAGGAGCTGAGCATGAGTTCAGGATTTGAGATAAGTTGTCAATTTGCCAGGATTTCAGTGAATATTGTGAACCACTACTTCCTGTCAGTAAATGCTAATGTTCCTGGACTGGGCAACTTTGATAAGAATCTCTTGTTTCGTTTCAGTCAGAAAACCATGAGAGTCATTTTCTGGAAATTCCCAAATTTGACATCTCAGTTTGATAATCAAAACTAGAATCTATGACCCTCCTGCCTGTAACATGAAGGAATGTTATCCACCATTTTCACTGGACTGTATCTGTCTCAGCTTTGCATTACAAGATAAGTGAGTAAAATGTTGTCAAGGAGAATACTGAGATACAGGCTACTAGACTAGACGGGATTGAGGTTCTTAGGGAGGAGGTGTTAGCAATTCTGGAAAGTATGAAAATAGATAAATCCCCTGGGCCAGATGGGATTTATCCTAGGATTCACTGGGAAGCCAGGGAGGAGATTGCCAATCCTTTGGCTTTGATCTTTATGTCGTCATTGTCTACAGGAATAGTGTCAGAAGTCTGGAGGATAGCAAATGTTATCCCCTTGTTCAAGAAAGGGAATAGAGACAACCCTGGTAATTATAGACCACTGAGTCTTACTTTGGTTGTGGGTAAAGTGTTGGAAAGGATTATCAAAGATAAGATGTATAATCATCTCGAAAGGAATAAATTGATGAGGGATAGTCAACACAGTTTTGTGAAGGGTAGGTCGTGCCTCACAAACCTTACTGGGTTCTTTGAGAAAGTGACCAAACAGGTGGATGAGGGTAAAATTGTTGATGTGGTGTAAAGCATTTGATAAGGTTCCCCACGGTAGGCTATTGAACAAAATACAGAGGCATGGGATTGAGGGTGATTTAGAGGTTTGGATCAGAAATTGGCTAGCTGAAAAAAGACAGAAAGTGGTGGTTGATGGGAAATGTTCATCCTGGAGTTCAGCCACTAGTGGTGTACCGCAAGGATCTGTTTTGAGGCCACTGCTGTTTGTCATTTTTATCAAAGACCTGGATGAGGGCAGAGAAGGATGGGTTAGTAAATTTGCTGATGACACGAAGGTCAGCGGAGTTGTGGACTGTGCAGAAAGATGTTGCAGGTTAGAGAGGGACATCGATAAGCTGCAGAGCTGGGCTGAGAGGTGGCAAATGGAGTTTAATGCGGAAAAGTGTGAGGTGATTCAATTTGAAAGGAGTAACAGGAATAAAGAGTACTGGGCTAATGGTAAGATTCTTGGTAGTATGGATGAGCAGAGAGATCTCGGTGTCCATGTACATAGATCCCTGAAAGTTGCCTCCCAGGTTAATAGGGTGGCAGGCAGATGGAGTTTAATTCAGATAAATGCGAGGTGCTGCATTTTGGGAAAGCAAATCTTGGGAAAGCAAACCTTTATGCTAAGGTCCTGGGGAGTGCTGCTAAACAAAGAGACCTTGGGGTGCAGGTTCATAGGTCCCTGAAATTGGAGTCGCAGGTAGATAGGATAGTGAAGAAGGTGTTTGGTGTGCTTTCCTTTATTGGTCAGAGTATTGAGTACAGGAGTTGGGAGGTCATGTTGCATTGGTTAGGACATTGGTTAGGATTAGAGGAGCAAAGGTCTTATGAAGAAAGGCTGAGAGACTTGAGGCTGTTTTCATTAGACATTAGACATTAGACATTAGACATTAGACATTAGTACAGGACATTGGTTAGAACACTGTTGGAATATTGCATGCAATTCTGGTCTCCTTCCTATTGGAAAGATGTTGTGAAACTTGAACAAGTTCAGAAAGGATGTTGCCAGGGTTGGAAGATTTGAGCTATAGAGAGAGGTTGAATAGGCTGGGGCTGTTTCCCCTGGAGCATCGGAGGCTGAGGGGTGACCTTACAAAGGTTTATAAAATCATGAATAGGATAAATAGACGATGTCTCTTCTCTGGGGTGGGGTGTCCAGAACTAGGGGGCATAGGTTTAGGGTGAGAGGCGAAAGATATGAATGAGACCTGAGAGGCAATTTTTGCCACATAGAGGGTGGTACATGTTTGGAATGAGCTGTAAGAGGAAGTGGTGGAGGCTGGTACAATTGCAACATTTAAGAGGCATTTGGATGGGTATATGAATAGGAAGGGTTTGGAGGGATATGGACCGGGTGCTGGCAGGTGGGACTAGACTGGGTTGGAATATCTGGTTGGCATGGGTGAGTTGGACTGAAGGGTCTGTTTCCATGCTGTACATCTCTATGACTCTATGACTAATAAGAAGGCATACGGTGTGTTAGCTTTTATTGGGAGAGGGATTGAGTTTCAGACCACGAGGTCATGCTGCAGCTATACAAACTCTGATGCGGCCGCACTTGGAGTACTGCGTACATTTCTGGTCACCGCATTATAGGAAGGATGTGGAAGCTTTGGAAAGGGTTCAGAGGAGATTTATTAGGATGTTGCCTGAAAAGGAGCAAAGGTCTTATGAAGAAAGGCTGAGGGACTTGAGGCTGTTTTCATTAGAGAAGAAGATTGAGAGTTTTTTTAATAGAGACACACAAGATGTTCACAGGATTAGTTGGGGTGGTCAGTAACAGCCTTTTTCCTCAAATGGCGATGGCTAGCAAGAGGGAATGTAGCTTTAAATTGAGGGGTGATAGATATAGGACAGATGTCAGAGATAGTTTCTTTATTCAGAAAGTAGTAAAGGTGTGGAACACACTGACTGCAACAGTAGAAGACTCACCAACTTTAAGAACATTTAAATGGTCATTGGATAAACATATTGATGAAAATGGAATAGTGTAGGTTAAATGGGCTTCAGATTGGTTTCATAGGATGGCACACCATTAAGGGCCGAAGGGCCTGTACTGCGCTGTAATGTTCTGTGTTCTATGTGCTAATCAGCAGAGACTAGTGACATTTATTTTGAAACACAGTACTGAGTGTTGGTCAGTGAACCTTGGAGCATCACAACCATTGAAGCAGTTGTGATCCCCACCGCTCAATTTTCCTTCCAGAAATCCAGGCCAGTCTGCAGGTGGGAGAGAACTTGAATCCAAATGGCTTGCATTTTGCTTAGCTCCATCATAACTCCTCAGGTACTAAAGTAGTCTGTGTCCAAAAGACCTGGACAATAGACAGGCTTGGGCAGAAAAGTAGCAAATAACATTCATGCCACCCAAGACAATGGGTCATAGAGTAATAGAGATATACAGCATGGAAACAGACCCTTCAGCCCAACCTGTCCATGCCGACCAGATATTTCTAGCTATTCTAGTCCCACCTGCCAGCACCTGGCCCATATCCCTCTAAATCCTTCCTATTCATATACCCATCCAGATGCCTTTTAAATGTTGCAATTGTACCAACCTCCACTACTTCCTCTGGCAGCTCATTCTGTACATACACCATCGCCAACAAGAGAGAATATAACATCGCCCTTTTACATTGAAAGTCTTGCCCATTGCCAAATCACTATTATACACATTCTGAGGTTGACTGTTAACCCAAAACTGAACTGGACTAGCTGTATAAATACTGTGGCTCCAAATTCGTGAGAGGCTAGGAATCCTGCATTGAGTAACTCATCTTCTGACTCCCCAAAGCATGTCCACCATGTACGAGGCTCAAGTCGGGAGGGTGATGGAATATTCCCCAGTTTCCTGGATTAGAGCAGTTCCAAAAACACTCTCATCCTGGACAAAGTAACCCACTTGCTTGGCTTCATTTCCACCCCCATCAACATTGACTCTCTCTCCCTCTGACACACACAGAGAGCAGTGTGTACTATGTCGAAGATGGACTGCAGCAACTCAGCAAGGCCCCTTTGACAGCAACTTTCAGACATTCCACTTCCAACGTTGCAGGGATAATATGTGTGTGACAATACCATTGCCATTAATTTCCTCACCACTCAAACATACACATGCATGCACACAGAGACACACACACACACACAAATACACACACACAAATACACACACAGACACGCACGTGCGCACACACACAGACACAATCTTAGCTTTATTACTGGGATAGGATCCTGGAGTGAGCACCTCAGCAGTAGGATAGCACACAGACACAAGAGTTCAGGGAGAAGGGACTTCACACACACGGACAGACAAGAAATGCCCACCTTGCCAGTGGTACCCTTATCTAAAACATTAAAAAACACCTAAAAACTGTTCACATTCTGTAAGTTTGTAAAATGCCATTTGATAGCACTGGCAATAACACAAACATCAAAACTGGGGCAGGCCCATTCAGCCTATTCCTCCATTCAATCAGATCCAGGCCTGGTCAGATTGTTACACAGCCCTTTCACCCTGCTGCTTATTGACAATCTTACTAGCTGTGTCTTTAAAAATCTTCAAGGACTCTGCTTCCACTGCTCTCTGAGTAAGTTCCAAAGACCCACGACCCTCAGTGAGAAAAGACTTCTCATCTCTATCTTAAGTGGACTTCTTTCTATGAGGAAACAGAGACCTCTAAGTTTTAGATTCTCCCACAGAAGGAAACCTCTCCCTCACGTGCTGCTTGTCGAGATTAGATTGGGTCATGGGCACTTTCTGTGATTCTTTTGACGATCGAGAGTAATTTGAGGGACTCAGTAATTTGCAGGGTCAGATCATAGATCATAGAATCCCTACAGAGTGGAAACAGGCCCTTTGGCCCATTAAATCCACACCAATCCTCCAAAGAGTATCCCACACAGACCCATTCCCCAACCCCATTACTCGACATTTTGCCCCTGGCTAATGCACCTAACCTACACACCCCTGAACATGACAGGCAATTTAGCATGGTCAGTTCACTTAATCTGCACATTTTTGTATTGTGGAAGGAAACCCAAGCAGACATGGGGAGAACGTGCAAACTCCACAGAGACAGTTGCCCAAGGCTGGAGGGTCAGATCATAGAATCCCTACAGAGTGGAAACAGGCCCTTTGGCCCATTAAGTCCACACCAATCCTCACAGCCCCTTACGCTGTGAGGCAGCAGTGCTAACCACTGAGCCACCATGCTGTCCCTAAAACCAGCATAGCTCTCGAGCCAGGTAGGAGTTGAACCGACAATCTTTTGATCTGTCGTTCAGTGTGTTGCCCATTGGGTCACGGGCCCTGTCCATCCTGCGTTTTGTGGACAGGATGGGACAGTTTTCCATATTGTCAGGCAGATGGCCTCACTGAAAGGCTGCTTCCTCTGACAGTGCACTCGGAGGATCAGCTAAAGGACGCGTTGAGTGGATCTTGGACCCTGAATGTTGCGGGACCAAGGTCTCATGTTAACACCAGCTGTATCTCTGAGAGCGCCTCCTTCAGATGGACTCACGGCCTTGCAACAGTTAAAGCCACAGAGCTACCCACAGTGCTGCACTTCACCAGGGGCTACTAAGCAGTAACTCTTCCACCACCAGTAAACTTCCCAGTTTGATGGAGACCAACTGTCCTCTTCCATCTTTTCCTTCCGGAACAAGTCTGCTACTGCCAACTCTCTGTGCCGGATTGTTCCATGCCAGTAACCTACTCCACTCGAGGGAAGGAAAACTCTCCCAAAAATAACACAGCTTACCCTCTCAACCTTTTGGCACTGAATTGGCCAATCCGATCTCTCAAGTGGATGTGTCTGTTGACAAGACAAGCCAGTTGTTCTCAGTGCCCTGGTCAGTATTTAATTCACAAATTAATGTCCTGTCATTGCCATATAGGAGCTTGCTGTGCACAAATTGGCGGCTGTGGTCTCAACATCACAACAGCAACTAGATTTTGACAGTATTTAAATCGGTGCGAACTGTTTTGGAGAGTCCTGATGAGAGACAAATCGGATTATTTTCCTTCCCTTCTTTCTTTCCTTTCTGTCTCCATTCGCCCCTCCGCAGTATTAATTTACTCCATTCACCCCTCCGCAGTATTAATTTACTCCATTCGCCCCTCCGCAGTATTAATTTACTCCATTTGCTCCTCCACAGTATTCATTTACTCCATTCACCCCTCCGCAGTATTAATTGACTCCATTCGCCCCTCCGCAGTATTAATTTACTCCATTTGCTCCTCCGCAGTATTAATTGACTCCATTCACCCCTCTGCAGTATTAATTTACTCCATTTGCTCCTCTGCAGTATTAATTTACTCCATTCGCCTCTCTGCAGTATTAATTTACACCATTCACCCCTCTGCAGTATTAATTTACTCCATTGACCCCTCTGCAGTATTGATTTACTCCATTCGCCCCTTCGCAGTATTAATTTATACCATTCACACCTCCGCAGTATTAATTTACTCCATTGGCCCCACTGCAGTATTAATTTACACAATTCACCCCTCTGCAGTATTAATTTACTCCATTGACCCCTCTGCAGTATTGATTTACTCCATTCGCCCCTTCGCAGTATTAATTTACTCCATTGACCCCTCTGCAGTATTGATTTACTCCATTCGCCCCTTCGCAGTATTAATTTATACCATTCACACCTCCGCAGTATTAATTTACTCCATTGACCTCTCTGCAGTATTAATTTACACCATTCGCCCCTCTGCAGTATTAATTTACTCCATTCGCCCCTCTGCAGTATTAATTTACTCCATTCACCCCTCCACAGTATTAATTGACTCCATTTGCCCCTCCGCAGTATTAATTGACTCCATTCATCCCTCTGCAGTATTAATTTAATCCATTCACCCATCCACAGTATTAATTTACTCCATTCACCCCTCTGCAGTATTAATTTACTCCACTCACCCCTCCATAGTATTAATTTACTCCATTCACCCCTCCGCAGTATTAATTTACTCCATTCATCTCTCCGCAGCATTAATTTACTCCATTCGCCCTTCCACAGTATTGATTTACTCCATTTGCCCCTCTGCAGTATTAATTTATTCCATTAACCCCTCCGCAGTGTTAAATTACTCCATTCACCCCTCTGCAGTATTAAATTACGCCATTTGCCCCTCTGCAGTATTAAAATATTCCACTCACTCCTCCACAGTATTAATTTACTCCATTCACCCCTCTGCAGTATTAATTGACTCCATTCGCCCCTCCGCAGTATTAATTTACTCCATTCAGCCCTCCACAGTATTAAATTACTCCATTCGCCCCTCCCCAGTATTAATTGACTCCATTCGCCCCTCTGCAGTATTAATTTACTCCATTCGCCCCTTCGCAGTATTAATTTACTCCATTCACCCCTGTGCAGTATTAATTTACTCCATTCATCTCTCCGCAGCATTAATTTACTCCATTCGCCCTTCCACAGTATTGATTTACTCCATTTGCCCCACTGCAGTATTAATTTAATCCATTCACCC
>NC_057750.1:16828850-16840386 GCF_004010195.1 Chiloscyllium plagiosum
GATTTGTTGGGCCGAAGGGCCTGTTTCCACACTGTAATGTAATCTAATCTAATCTAATCTAATCAATGTCACACCTCCCCCTCTTTTACCCCCACCTCTGACCCTACTAAAACATTTAAATCCTGGAACCTGCAACAGCCAATCCTGTCCCTGTTCTAGCCATTCCGTAATAGCCACAACATCGAAGTCCCAGGTACCAACCCACGCTGCAAGTTCACCTACCTTATTTCGTATACTTCTTGCTTTGAAGTATACACACTTCAAGCATCATTGAGACAGTTCGCTTACACTGGGTGAGACAGTCTTAGAATTAGACTAAGATTTTATTGTCACATGTACTCAAGTACAGAAGTACATGAGTGCGGTGAAAACTGTACAACATCGCCATTCTCGGTGCAATCTTCGGTACAAAGAAACCTTGGTACAAATTCTTAGGTACCACGTAGAAAAATAAAGAGATAAAGTTTGTGGGCGGCACGGTGGCACAGTGGTTAGCACTGCTGCCTTACAGCGCCAGAGACCCGGGTTCAATTCCCGCCTCAGGCGACTGACTGTGTGGAGTTTGCACGTTCTCCCTGTGTCTGCGTGGGTTTCCTCCGGGTGCTCCGGTTTCCTCCCACAGTCCAAAGATGTGCAGGGTCAGGTGAATTGGCCATACTAAATTGCCCGTAGTGTTAGGTAAGGGGTAAATGTAGGGGTAGGGGTATGGGTGGGTTGCGCTTCGGCGGGTCGGTGTGGACTTGTTGGGCCGAAGGGCCTGTTTCCACACTGTAATCTAATCTAATCTAATCTAAAAAAAACGTTCAATATTAAAGTCCTTCTCAGTATAAAGTAGAAAAATGAAGAACTCACGAATACTGCATTCAGTTCTGCTCTCCTTTCTGTCAGAAGGATGTTGTGAAACTTGAAAGACTTCAGAAAAGGATGTTGCCATGGTTGGAGGGTTTGAGATATCAGGAGAGGCTGAAAAGACTGGGGCTGCTTTCTCTGGAGCGTTGGAGGATGAGGGGTAACCTTATAGAGGTTTGTAAATCATGAGGGGCATGGATAGGGTAAAGAGGCAAGGTCCTTTCCCTCGGGTGGGAGAGTCCAGAACTATTCTGGGCTCATTCTCACACTCTCCCCTGCACTGGCTTGACCTCCCCACGGAAGGTAAGTAGATTAAAGGAAGGAAGAAAAAGGCTCTGAAGAAAGGAAAGAAGAAAGAACAAGCAGACGGAACTGATGGGAGTCCACCCACTGTGCTGCCAATCCGCTGCCATCTTGGAAATCTAAACTGAATGTCTGCTCTGGGTTTAGACACAAGCTGTGGATGGTCCGAGAGATCCATTGCGTACTGAAGACCAGGCGACCCTGACCTATACAGGAAATCCAGCTACGACCTCCATAAGGCCATTTGAGACACCAAGAGGCAGTACTGGACTAAGCTGGAGACCCAAACTAACCACACAGACATGTGTGGCAAGGCCTCTATGATACAATGGGCTACAAAGCAAAGCAGAAGAGACAAAAATACATCCCACCCTGACGTGCTTAATGCATTTTACACTCGTTTCGATCAGTGAGCCAATGTCTCCTGCCCCGACAGCCTTGGATACACCTGCTCCCTCATTCACTGTGGTAGGTGCCAGTTTGGCCTTTTGCTCTGTTCTGTTATCCCAATGTACTTTGTACGGTATGATCTGCCGGTACTGCACACGAAACAGAACCTTTCACAGTACAGGTGACAATAATACTTCAAACCAAATCAAGTAAGTTGCAGGGTCTTCAAGGATCTCAAGTCAAAGTTGATAAAATGCAGGGAGAAGCCAGGAGTACATTGTAACAGTTGAGGGTGGGCGTAATGAAGCCGTGGTTAAGTGCTTCAGCAGTCGATGAACTGAAAAGGGGGCAAGTGGCGCGATGTTAATGAGGTGAACACGTGTGGTCTCTCATCAGGGCAGGAATGTGAGGTTGTAAACTCGCCTCAGGATTGAGTGCAACACCAAGGCTGTGAACAGACTGGCTTGACCTTAGTGATGTCTGGGAGAGGGTCAGAGGACTTTAGGGGAACAGAGTTTGGAGCAAGGAGTGAAAATCCAGACTTCAGTCTTCCCAATATGAAGAACCAGCTGTGTTTGCAGCCAAGCTGTTCCAGTGCAGCTCCAACAGTGGCATTTACCCAACAGTGCAGAGAAGACCTGCTTTGTTCAATGCAAAACAGGGCAAAACAGTTACAATCCTGTCAGTCTACTCTCAGTCACCAGCAAAGTGATGGAAGGGGTCATTGACAGTGCTATCATGAAGCACTTCCTTAGCAATAACCTGCTCACTGACTTCATTACAGCCTTGGTCCAAATATGGATGAGGAGGCCATAAAAAGCTCAACTTCTGGTCTTCTTTAAGTTCTGTTCTATTCACATCTTCCAGGTAATAAGTGACTTCCTTATTCTTCCTTCCTAAATAGATGACCTCACCCTGACCTGTGTTAAAACCAAAGAGAATTAATGAGGCGTGCTCCGTTGGTTGGACTCATGCCTAGCACAGAGAACAATATGATCAGGTAATAACCATCTCCATGACATTTGCCTTGATTGCCACTGTTGGCATCTCTTGGTAACTTCCACCTGTGCCAGTCTGTGGGACAGGGTAGGGGTTATTTTGAGGTAGTTCACTGTCACCAATGTTCCTTTGTTTATACTATGTTTGGGCTTGTCTAATAATCAGTGATATAGACCACTAGTGAGCACAAACAATTGGCCATGCTAATTTGCCTATAGTGTTAGGTGCATTAGTCAGAAGGAAATGGGTCTGGGTGGGTTACTCTTTGGAGGGTCAGTGTGGACTTGTTGGGCCGAATGGCCTGTTTCCACACTGTAGGGAATCTAATCTAAATAAATCATAAATTTTGGAGGAGATTGGTAACCTCTCAGAGAACAACAGGTCATAGAGTCATACAGCATGGAAACCGACCCTTCGGTCCATCTCATCCATGTTTCCCATTGTTTTTAGTTAATAAATTGTTTTTAGTTAATAAACGAGTTTATTGTATGATGGCAATAAGTACAACTTACATTACTGGTCAGGTACAATCATTTAGGACTCTCAGGAGCTGTATATAATAAATCTGCTCCTCATATAGGCTGACATAAAAATCCAACAATTGGGGTGGCATGGTGGCTCAGTAGTTAGCACTGCTGCCTCACAGCATCAGGGACCCAGGTTCATTGTTGGGAAAACCCATCTGGTTCACCAATGTCCTTCAGGGAAGGAAACTGCTGGTCTGGCCTATATGTGACTCCAGGCCCACAGCAATGTGGTTGACCCTTAACTGCCCTCTGGGCAATAAATTCTGACCACCCAGCAATGTCCTCATCCCATGTATGAATAAATAAAGATGTTTAGACAGGTAGATGAGTAGGAAAGCTTTAGATTGATATCGGACAAACGCAGGCAAATGGGATTGGTTTAGTTTGGGAAACATGGATGAGATGGACCGAAGGGTCTGTTTCCATGCTGTATGACTCTATGACCTGTTGTTTTCTGAGAGGTTACCAACCTCCTCCAAAATTTATGATTTATTTAGATTAGATTCCCTACAGTGTGGAAACAGGCCATTCGGCCCAACAAGTCCACACTGACCCTCCAAAGAGTAACCCACCCAGACCCATTTCCCTCTGACTAGTGCACCTAACACTATGGGCAAATTAGCATGGCCAATTCACCTGGCCTGCACCTCCTTGGATTGTGGGAGGAAACCAGTTGAGATGTGTATGTAGCCTCAACAATTAAGATATTTGTTTGTGGTCAATGTACATCGATTTTAATTCTCTTGAGTGTGTTGTAGTGTATATGCTATAGCATAACCTGTAGCAATCCTGAGCTGTTGTCTATTATTCCACTAGCACCATGTCATTCCCTCTCTACAGGCAGTTACTTGTATTTCTTCAACCATGGTAACTGGTCTGATAGGACAGTAATACTTGCTCATGTATAAAGCTTAAAACATACAGGATGCCCATTCATGCTGACACGTTCTGTGTCTTCTGATTATACTGGATCAGCAGGTTAGCCTGGGAATGCCTGGGGTACTTTTTCCATTGGAGATAGTGTTATGCACCAGGCCAGATCCTCTCAAAACATTTCAAGAAAGTAGCCCAGACCCTAACTTTGTTAGTTGTTTTAAGCAGGTGTAGAGTGGATATTCCAGGAGGGATGCAGCTGACCCAACTACTTAGTTTTAAACAAAACAGAATTTATTTACAAGGTTACCAAACAAAAGAGAACATAATATAGAATAATAACGAATCCGAAAACCCAACAGATTATCCCAACTTAATGATGCTGTTCCATATACTTGGAACAATCCCCATAAACACCCCTTGGCACAAAAGGAAAAATCAAACATGGGGTCTTACAGGAGAGAGAGAGAGATGGCAGAGAGATTGAGCATGGAACACCTTCTTCCATGGAGCTGTTTCTTGAACTAGCAGCTTCAAAATGCCAGACTGCTTTCAGTGAATACCCAGACTGCTAAATACGAAACCAAACTAAACCAAAGGAGAGCTGAGCTGGGAGAACTGGCCACTCCCCTTTCATTGTGCAAGCTTTTTTAACACCTCAAAAGCCTTTTGCCTGAGACAGTATATGTTAGCTATATCAAATTGGCCCTAAAACCGTTCAAACTTGGACTTTTCAGAATCTCTGCTTTTATGGCCTCTGGAAAAAAAGCCACAGACAGTATAGCCTTGGTAAAGGTGTAACGTTACTACAACAGTTTGTCTAATGGTGGTGAATTATTTGCGAGTGAGAGCACCAAGCTTTCTCAAACTATGTCTTCTGAACATCTTCCAGAAGTGACCTCCTGCTTTGCAGATCTAGCATCTTTTTATCATAGCTGAGCACTGTCAATGCTTGTGAGGTCTTATTTATCCCACATCCATAACACTGGTGTTCAGCATCTGATGTTTGGCTGATTCTTTGTGTTAGCTCGTCACATACTTCTTTAAAGTGCCAATATTTTATAAAGTTGATCTTTTAAGGTAGGGTTGGCTATGTCTTGGTATCTATGAGTCTTTGGACTGTCAGAAATCAGAGAAAGTTTAATCAGAAATTCCAATAACAATTCTATCTCTTGTGAATTTTGACTTCAAAGCTCCAATTGAACTTTCTGTTAGCTGTAGAGTGATTAATGAAATTAACTAAAAATTCTTCTGTTAAATTTTGCTTGTTCAAGATTTTCTTGAATGATTTGTTCTTAATTTGAAGTACAGAGGAACCTCGATTATCCGAACATCAATTATCCGAACTTTGGATTATCTAAAGGAGGTCCCAATAGAAACGTTACGTCAAAGAGCTGTTTCAACCCTGATCACATCTTTTGTTTACAGGTACAATGACTAAAAACGAACTCGGCTCACTGAAACGCTGCCGAGAACAGTCCTGGACAGTCCAGCCACCGTCACCAAATGACTGACCTCCCGCCTTCTCCCTCTCCCCCCACACTTTCCCTGGAGTTCTACAGAGGGGTGAACCCTAAATCCTCCTTCCCCAGATAATCTCTGCAACATTATCCTGTACTGCGCAGAGGTGCAACCTGTCAAAAAGTTGTCGGTGCATGCTATTTGAACACTTACTCCACAAAAGCTGCAGCAGTCTCACTGTTGATGTACAGTCTGGCTGCCCCGTGGCAGGGGGGGGGGGGTTGGGGGAGAAAATGGTCAGCCGGGGGTGGGTGCGGGATTTTGCACGCAGTGTGCTTTTGCCTAGTCTCCTGAATGGGGAGCAGATGTCACAGAAAACTCCAAGCCCCAGAGGAAATCTATTGACCGAATAAAATAGTACCCGCCCTTCTCATTCGGATAATCAAGGTTCCTCTGTAATTGTTAATCGCTTTTTGGACATCTTCAGAAGCATTTAAACTCTCTTTAATATTCTGCTGATTAATAGCATCATCCACAAATGGACGCATGTATTACAATAGTTATTGATATTGACATTTATGGGACTTTGCCATGTACAATTTTACATTAGAGTCCCTACAGTCTGGAAACAGGCCCATCAGCCCAAACGTCCACACCAATCCTCTGAAGAAGAACTACCCCAGACCCATTTCCCTCTGACTAATGCACTTAACACTACGGGCAATTTAGTGTGTCTAATTCACCTGACCTGCACATCTTCGGACTGTGGGATGAAACCAGAGCACCCAGAGAAAACACACACAGACACGGGGAGGATGTGCAAACTCCACACAGACAGTCACACGAGGCTGGAATCAAACCTGGGACCCTGGTGCTGTGAGGCAGCAATGTTAACCACTGTGCCACTGTGCCACCCTTGTATTTTAATTTGTTCTGCTTAAGCAATTCTGTATCGTGAGAACAGTCTCTTCCAACAAGCCCAACGCTTGGCTCTGGATTTTCTGCCTTTGAA
This sequence comes from Chiloscyllium plagiosum, assembly GCF_004010195.1. Taxonomy (NCBI): domain Eukaryota; kingdom Metazoa; phylum Chordata; class Chondrichthyes; order Orectolobiformes; family Hemiscylliidae; genus Chiloscyllium; species Chiloscyllium plagiosum. The sequence continues at coordinate 16,835,265 of NC_057750.1, forward strand.
TCTTTGAGGAAGCATTTTGTCTCCCTCCATTTTTTTCTCAATGAGTTTATTCATTCTTATTACTGTGAAGCTATTTTAAATCTATATCATTTCAGTACAGTTGATAATCTGCTGTTATTCAATGCTGTTTTAAATTCCATAAAGCTTGCTAGACACTATACAGTCTTTTCTTGCATTTACTTCTGTTTGCCAGTCCTTTTAAAACTCTGTATTGTCGTAATATTGTATTAAATTCTTCAATAAAGCTCTAAATTATATTACTGGGTGTCCTGCAGTGGTTTACTGTTTTCAAAATTATGTTTCTTTGCAATGCTATATCTCTGTTACTCTCTGGATTTACCAGCCATGTTTCTGATTTTCCTGATGATTTTAACAATCAGATGGTGGGTTTTCCAACTTTCTTCAGGGTTTTCCAACCTGCTGGAGCCTAGATGGTGTAGTCCCACTTCTTCCCAGGCACAAATGGACAAATTATCGCCTTGCACTGTCTGAAGAAAGAAAAACACTTATAATACTAAATAAAGTTCTATGGTTGCAGCCTTTACAAATATCCCGACTTAAATCAGAGTTTACTGAGTCTGGATCCTCATAAACCTTAATTTCCTCTGGCTGTTCTTCTTCAGGTACATTGTTCCTCTGGATTTATTTAAAATTGTTCTTTTTCTGCTGAAATAAATTGAGGTCTTTCTGATTCTGCAGCCCTTGTCTAAGTTTATCTTCTGGCTGTCCCCAATCCCCCTTTGTCCAGAAAGTGTCTCGGGCCCGTCTGTTGGTCAGTGATAAAGAATAGATCACTGATGAGTCTAAACAGAAAAGGCACTTGTCTCAATGAACACGGTGGTATATTGTATGATATCATTAAGTACAATTTATATTACTAGTCAGGTGTGATTACATGGGATTCTTGGGAGATATACAAAATACAGTTACCAACGCAACAGCCCCCACAACAAAGGTTAGTGCAGAACGCTTTAAATCCACCTAAAGACTGAGTGATATCTTTGTTGGTATTAACTCTTTCAGAACCATTGCATCATAACACACTCGCCAACAGGAGAGAATCTAACTATCTCCTTTCGATATTCAGTCGCGTTACCATACCTGAATCTTCCACTATCAACATCCTGAAGGTTACCCTTGACCAGAACCGGAACTAGACCTAGCCATATAAATAGCAGGACTACAAAAGCAGATCAGATTCCGGGATTTCTGCAATGACTAAACTCACCTGCTGACTCCCCAAAGCCTGTCCACAATCTACAAGGCTGGAGTTTGAAAGAATATTCTCCCCTTGCCTGGATAGTGGTTGTTTGGCATTACCTTCAACATTCACTCACTCCACAATGGCAGCAGCGGAGACCATCCACAAGATGCACCATAGTGATTCATGAAGGTTCCTCTGACAGCATCTTTCAAACCCACGTCTACCACTCAAATGGTTTGGGGAAGGCACATGGGGACACCACCACCTTCACACTCCCCTCTTAAATTTCACACCAACCTGACTTGCAGATATATTGCCCTTCCTTCATAATTACTGGGTTGAAATCTCGGAACTCCCTTACTAACAGCATTGTACCTACACCAGGTGGACTGTAGTGGTTCAAGAATGGAGGTCACCATTCCCCTTCCTAGGGCAATAAATGCTGAATCACCTATGATGTCCAACTCCCATGATCATTCTAATCCATGTAAATTAACTTTGTGAGGACTTTACGAGTTTTGAGAAGATTTGTAAAGACTGTAAAGTTATGCCAGATTCTACGCTTGTGAAATAATTCAGGATGTCTTCTGATGTTGAGGCATGATGTAAATAGTCTTACAGATTATACCAAACTTGGAGTCTGAAAAATTGAAGATGTTGTGTAAGGAATTCCTTAAACTCATAGATGTGGGACAGACGATGGTGTAGTGGTGTGTGACTGGACTGCTAATTCCTGAGTTTCAAAATGATCTAAGGACACATATTCCCTCAAGAGGAAAAAGCCAGCTATTTCTGGTTCAAGATGATAGCAGATCTCAGGAAAAGGAATACATGGAATTTCTATGAGGTTTTTATTTGGAGCAGCTTGTGGTAGAGCCCACTAGGGAACAGGCAATTCTGGATTTAGTGATGAGTAATGAAGCAGACTAGAGTGCTTATCATCAAGGAACCCCTCGGGGGAAGTGACCATAATGTGATAGAGTTCACAATGCAATTTAAGAAGGAGAAGCAGGAATTGTATTACAATTGAGTAAAGTTAATGACAAAGGCAAGAGGGAGGAGCTGGCCAGAGTTGGTCGCAAGAGGAACTGAGCAGGGAAGATGGCGGAGCAGCAATGATGGGAGTTTCTGGGGTTAATTTGGGAAGCATTCCAAGGAAGAAGAAACATACTAAGGGGAAGACAAAGAAACCATGGCTGATAAAGCTTAAAGGCAAAAGAAAAAGCATACAACATGGCGAAGATTTTTGGGAAGCCAGAGGTTTGGGAAGCTTTTAAAGCCAGCAATGAATAAATATAAAAGCAATAAGAGAGGAGAAGATGAAATATGAGGGGAAGCGAGCGTATAATATAGAAGAAGGTTGCAAGAGTTATTTTAAACGTATAAAATGTAAGAGAGAGGCAAGATTGGCCATTGGACAGCTGGAAAATGAGGCTTGAGGAGTAGTAATGGGGAACAAAGAAATGGCAAAGGAACTGACTGGTACTTTGCATTGGTTTTGATGGTGGAAGATACCAGTTGCATGCCAGAACTTCAAGAGAGCCAGGGGGCAGAGGTGTGTATAGTGACCACCGCTGGAGCTGAAAGATCTGAAGGTAGATATCTCACTATATGGACTGCACCCCAGAGCACTGAAGGAGACAGCTTTGAGGGGATTCTGGAGGCTTTGATGGTGATCTAACAGGAATCAGTGAGGGTCCCAGAGGACTGAAAAGTAGCTAATGTAACATCCAGTTTAAGGAGAGTGAGAGGCAGAACACAGGAAGCTATGGGCCAGTGAGCCTGAGTCATTGGTAACGTTCAAGGAGCAGGAAAATCGACGTTTCAGGCATGAGCTTCTTCAGGCTCATGCCCGAAACGTCGATTCTTCTGCTCCTTGGATGCTGCCTGACCTGCTGCGCTTTTCCAGCAATTCATTTTCAGCTCTGATCTCCAGCATCTGCAGTTCTCACTTTCTCCTCATTGATAACATTCTAAGAGTTCATTATTCAGGATGAGATTACAGAATACCACAGAAGTGGGTGGTAAAATACGATGGAGTCAGTACAGCTTCGTCGATGGGGACGGGGGGTCATGCCTGACAGTCTGTTAGAATTGTTTGAGTAGGTCATGAGCAAGTTAGACAAAGGAGAGCCAATGGACATAATCTATTTGGATTTCCAGAAGGCCCTTGACAATGTGTAGCACAGGAGGCTGTTTAATAAGATTAGACCCCATGGTGTTAGGGGCAAGGTACTGGCAGGGATAGAGGATTGGTTGACTGGCAGAAGGCAGAGAGTAGGGATAAAGGGATCTTTTCCACAATGGCAACTGGTGACTAGTGGAGTTCCACAGGGGTCAGTGTTGGGACCACAACTATTCACATTATACATGAATGATCTGGTTGAAGCAACTGAGGGCTTTGTTGCTAAGTTTGCAGATGACACAAAGATAGGATTCTGTTGAAGAAGTGGGAAGGCTGCTGAAGGACTTGAAAAGGCTGGGAGAGTGTGCAAAGACATGGCAAGTGGAATACAAAGTTGGAGAGTGTGAGGCTATGCACTTGTCAAGAGGAATAGAGGAATAGACTATTTTCTAAATGATGAAGGGCTTTGGAAATCTGACGCACAAAGGTTTTGGGACAGAACAGTGTGTCTTTTTCACAGAATGCATCGCTCTTTCCTTTTAGGAAGCCATCTTGTGAAATTTAAATTCAATGAATTAATATATTAGTCTCAGTGTTGATGACCACACAACCAGAATGAATTATCGTGAGAACCTATCTGGTTTGCTAATGTCCTTTACGGGGTGAAATCTGCCCTCCTGACCTGGTTTGGGCCTACAGGTCCTCTGAAATAACTGGCCTGACCAGTCACTCATTTGGATGAAACGACTTCCATTTTTAACAGCACTGCCCGTACACCTAGGTCACATGGTCTGTTATGGTTCAAGGAAGGCTTCAGAGAGGACCAATGAATGCCAGCCTAGCCATCGATGCCCAATCTCACGATGGAATAAAATTTGGAGATGGGCAGCATCTGAGATGAGTGCTGAAGGGTACACATGGGGCCAGAGGTCGGGAGGTCCAATTGATCTCTTGGAAGCCGATGTACCCCGAGTTGCATTAGAGCCAGTCTCAATACCAGAAACTTGGCTGTTAATGCTACGTATCCCTGAGAATCAATCACCCCCTACATTTTCCAAAACAGCATACCTGTTTGAAATGGGTATATCCACAAAAGACTCCTGCCCTAGGTTCCGACCTCTCTCGCCCTTCCTGGAGTTAACCCATCTATGTGACTGTATCTGAGACTTTCCCCCCTTCCTATAACTGCCATCCATAACATACTGTTGCTGTTGCAAATTCCTCATCGCTTCTATCTGTCTCTCCAACCGATCCACTCGATCTGATAAGATTCGCATCCAAGAGCATTTATGGCAGATATAATCCACAGTAACCCTTAAACTCTCTTTAAACTCCAACATCTGACAAGAAGTACATATCACTGCAAAGGCCATTTTTGCTCCTTCACAATCTACAGACCCAGAAAATAAAACTGTCTTATTTCTCTACAAACACTGCCCCAGATTAAATTAATAGCTATGGCTTATATTTTAAGTTTAATCAAGAGACGTATCTCCAAAAACATATAATCAAGAAAGAATACACAATACTCACTACTGCAGCCTTTCTCTTGGACAGATTTAAAACAACAATTGACTTATCTGATTCTGTGCTGTGAACTTCACCCAACAGTTCCTCCAAGGTTAGTTGTGAATTTCACTGTTTGTTGATTTTCCCAGATGCACTCCGATGTCCAGCGATACACGAATTCAAACAGCAAAGGCGGTAACTGTGCAGGTTCTCTCTCTCTCTCTCTCTCCCTCTCTCTCTCTCTCTCTCCTACACTGTCCTCACCATGTGCTTCCTTTGTCTGC
>NC_057750.1:16842725-16844369 GCF_004010195.1 Chiloscyllium plagiosum
GAAAGCTGATTGGAGGCAGATGTTCGCAGGTAAAGGGATGGCTGGAAAATGGGAAGCCTTCAGAAATGAGATAACAAGAATCCAGAGAAAGTATATTCCTGTCAGGGTGAAAGGGAAGGCTGGTAGGTATAGGGAATGCTGGATGACTAAAGAAATTGAGGGTTTGGTTAAGAAAAAGAAGGAAGCATATGTCAGGTACAGACAGGATAGATTGAGTGAATCCTTAGAAGAGTATACTTAAGAGGGAAATAAGGAAGGCAAAACAGGGACATGAGATAGCTTTGGCAAATAGAATTAAGGAGAATCCAAAGGGTTTTTGCAAATATGTTAAGGACAAAAGGGTAACAAAGGAGAGAATAGGGCCCCTCAAAGGTCAGCAAGGCGGCTTTTGTGTGGAGCCACAGAAAATGGGGGAGATACTAAATGAATATTTTGCATCAGTATTTACTGTGGAAAAGGATATGGAAGATATAGACTGTAGGGAAATAAATGGTGACATCTTGCAAAATGTCCAGATTACAGAGGAGGAAGTGCTGGATGTCCTTGAAATGGTTAAAAGTGGATAATCCCAGAACCTGATCAGGTGTAGCCGAGAACTCTGTGGGAAGCCAGAGAAGTGATTGCTGGGCCTCTTGCTGAGATATTTGTATCATCGATAGTCACAGGTGAGGTGCCAGAAGACTGGAGGTTGGCAAACCTGGTTTAAGAAGGGTGGTAAGGACAAGCCAGGGAACTATAGACCGGTGAGCCTGACCTTGGTAGCAGGCAAGTTGTTAGAGGGAATCCTGAGGGACAGGATGTACATATATTTGGAAAGGCAAGGACTGATTAGGGATAGTCAACATGGCTTTGTGCGTGGGAAATCCTGTCTCACAAACTTGATTGAGTTTTTTGAAGAAGTAACAAAGTAGATTGAAGAGGGCAGAGCAGTCGATGTGATCTATATGGACTTCAGTAAGGCATTTGACAGGTTCCCCATGGGAGACTGATTAGCAAGGTTAGATCTCATGGAATACAGGGAGAACTCGCCATTTGTAGAAGACAGAGGATTGTGGAGGAGGGTTGTTTTTCAGACTAGAGGCCTGTGAACAGTGGAGTGCCACAAGGATCGGTGCTGGGCCCTCTACTTTTTGTGAATCACATAAATGATTTTGATGCGAGCATAAGAGGTACAATTAGCAAGTTTGCAGATGACACCAAAATTGGAGGTGTAGTGGACAGCGAAGAGGGTTACCTCAGATTACAACAGGATCTGGACCAGATTGGCCAATGCGCTGAGAAGTGGCAGGTGGAGTTTAATTCAGATAAATGCGAGGTGCTGCATTTTGGGAAAGCAAATCTTAGCAGGACTTATACACTTAATGGTAAGGTCCTAAGGAGTTTTGCTGAACAAAGAGATCTTGGAGTGTAGGTTCATAGCTCCTTGAAAGTGGAGTCGCAGGTAGATAGGATAGTGAAGAAGGCGTTTGATATGCTTTCCTTTATTGGTCAGAGTACAGGAGTTGGGAGGTCATGTTGCGGCTGGACAGATCATTGGTTAGGCCACTGTTGGAATATTGCGTGTAATTCTGATCTCCTTCCTATCGGAAAGATGTGAAACTTGAAAGGGTTCAGAAAAGATTTACAAGGATGTTGCCAGGGTTG
>NC_057750.1:16844397-16864036 GCF_004010195.1 Chiloscyllium plagiosum
GGGAAAGATATAAAAGAGACCTAAGGGGCAATATTTTCACGCAGAGGGTAGTACATGTTTGGAATGAGCTGCCAGAGGAAGTGGTGGAGGCTGGTACAATTGCAACATTTAAGAGGCATTTGGATGGGTATTTGAATAGGAAGGGTTTGGAGGGATATGGACCAGGTGCCGGCAGGTAGGACTAGATAGGGTTGGGATATATGGTCGGCATGGACGGGTTGGACCGAAGGGTCTGTTTCCATGCTGTACATCTCTATGACTCTGTGACTCTATGACTCTAAATGGACGAGAAAAGTTTCAAAGTGATGGCAAGCAAATTTAAGATTAATGTCAGCAAGTTTCTGTACCTGATCCTGAATTCTATCTGAAAGATAGAATAGATCTGGGCATGGAACGCAATTCCTGCAGCAGTAGTAGACTCGCCAACTTTAAGGGCATTTAAATGGCCATTGGATAAACATATGGATGAAAAGGAATAGTGTAGAATAGATGGGCTTCAGATTGGTTCCACAGGTTGGCACAACATTGAGGGCCGAAGGGCCTGTACTGCGCTATAATGTCCTACGTTCTTAAAAAAGGCAAGTACAGGATGCTAATTTTTCTCTGCTGACCATCAAAATTTGGAATGAATTGAGAGAGAGAAAATAGTTTCAGAAATGTTTGTGTTTGTGGGGTCATTCTAACGGCCAAGCTCTTCTGTCATTTCCTTGGGAAATTGAGGAAAATGTGGTCAATATCCTTTCCAATTTATTGACAGGAGGAAGTGTCTTCTTTTAGGAATTACGATATCTGAGCTTATTGAGATGAAGAAAAACCCTCGTTTATCACGATTCGCCCAATTCCTGTGTTTACTGCAGCTCATGTGACCTTTGTCCTTTGTGGTGCAATCGCATTACCCAATTCGAGAGCAGGCAAAGGAATTTTTAAATGTTGGTTTCTCGTGCCCTCCCACATTCTGGTTGGCTCCACTCCCTTTCACATTTAATTCTCTGAAGCGTTTTCTCCTGCTACCCCTTCCCCCCCCCCTCCCCCCCCCCCCCCCCCCCGCCAACTTTGTATACGCGATTGTCAAATAATTTGCGTTTATGTAAGGTGAATGTGTTTGGAATTTCCCTGCAGCCCATTCCAAACAGGAAGCAAAGGTCCAGCTGAACTCTATGCAATAGCATCCTCTGCTGTCCATGATCATGAAAGTGGCTTACCCAGACAAGTCTGAGTTGAGGACCTTCATCATCCCCAGCAGAAGATCTGGAGATCATAAGATATAGGAACAGGATTTTAGGCCACTCGGCCCATTGAGTCTGCTGCATGATTCGATCATGGCTGATGGTGCTCCTCATCCCCATTTTCCTGCCTTCTCCCCATGACCCTTCAACCCCATACCAATTAAAAATCTGTCTCACTCCTGGAATTTACTCACTGTCCCAGCATCCACCACACTTTGATATCAAAGTGAGGTATTCAAGATGGTCAAAGGTATCGCACGGTGGCACAGTGGTTAGCGCTGCTGCCCCAGAGACCCAGGTTCTATTCCCGCCTCAGTTTGGACATCCTCCCCGTGTCAGTGTGGGTTTGCTCCGGTTTCCTCCCACAGTCCAAAAATGTGCAGATCAGGTGATTTGGCCGTGCTAAATTGCCCACAGTGTTAGGTGTAGGGGGGTGGGTTGCTCTTTGGAGGGTTGTTGGGCCGAAGGGCCTGTTTCCACACTGTAAGTAATCTAATAAAATAGATGTGGAGCGGATGCTTCCTCTTGTGCGGCATTCCAGGATGAGAGGAATTGGTTGGGCCAATTTTGGAATATTGCGTGCAATTCTGTTCTCCTTCCTATCGGAAGGATGTTATGAAATTTGAAAGGGGTGCAGAAAAGATTTACCAGGATGTTGCCAGGGTTGGAGGATTTGAGCTACGGGGAGAGGCTGAACAGGCTGGGGCTGTTTTCCCTGGAGCGTCGGAGGCTGAGGGGTGACCTTATAGAGGTTTGTAAAATCATGATGGGCATGGATAGGGTAAATAGTCAAAGTCTTTTCCCTGGGGTGGGGGTGCCTGGAACTAGAGGGCGTAAGTTTAGGATGAGAGGAAAAAGATTTAAAAGGAACCTCAGGGGCAACTTTTTAACACAGAGGGTGGTGCGTATATGGAATGAGTTGCCAGAGGATGTGGCAGAGGTTGGTGCAATTACAGCATTTAAAAGGCATCTAGATGGGTATATGAATAGGAAGGGTTTAGAGGGATATGAACCAAGTGCTGGCAAATGGGACTAGATTAGGTTAGGATAGCTGGTCAGCATGGACGAGTTGAATCGAAGGGTCTGTTTCCATGTTGCACGTGAGCCATGAGGAGGTGATGGCCTAGGGGTACAATCACTGGGCTGTTACTACAGAGACCCTGGTAATGATCTGGGGACCCAGGTTCAATCCCTGCTTATGGTAGAAGTTGAGTTCAATTTTTATGGTGGCTCAGTGGCTAGCATTGCTGCCTCACGGCACCAGGGTCCCAGGTTCGATTCCAACCTTGGGCAACTGTCTGTGTGGAGTTTGCAAGTTCTCCCCAGGTGAACTGGCCATGTTTATTTGCCCATAGTGTGAGGTGCATTAGTCAGAGGGAAATGGATCTGGGTGGGTTACTCTTCAGAGGGTCAGTGTGGACTGGTTGGGCCGAAGGGCCTGTTTCCACACTGTAGGGACTCTAATCTCTCTGACTCCTCGGCTTCTACCCCAATAGCCTCCATGTTTTTCCGCCATTTCCAGCTGCCACCAGGACACATCTTCCACTGCCCTCCCCCAGCAGTGTTTCAAAGAGGTGTTGCCCCCAACAATGACCTGCTCCTCAATCGCCTCCAAAATTCCTGTTAATGTTTAAAGTGGGCGGCACAGTGGTTAGCACTGCTGCCTCGCAGTGCCAGAGACCCGGGTTCAATTCCCGCCTCAGGCAACTATCTGTGTGGAGTTTGCACATTCTCCCCGTGTCTGCGTGGGTTTCCTCCGGGTGCTCCGGTTTCCTCCCGCAGTCCAAAAATGTGCAGGTCAGGTGAATTGGCCAGGCTAAATTGCCCGTAGTGTTAGGTGAAGTGATAAATGTAGGGGAATGGGTCTGGGTGGGTTACGCATCGGCGGGTCGGTGTGGACTTGTTGGGCCGAAGGGCCTGTTTCCACACTGTTCGTAATCTAATCTAATCTAATCATTCCCTGCCAACGTCCTGTTCTTAGGGCACCTCACGGTGCAAGCCATACAGGATATGCAGGACCTGCCCTTCAATGACCTGCATCTTGGTGCGCAGGAACTCAGACCCACAGTTTGCAATGTCACCAAAACCTAGGAGCGTTTCAAACTACCAGGAGGATAGTGCAGAACTCCAAAAGGACATTGCCAAATTGGTGGAGTGATGGATAGGTGGCAGATGGGGCTCAGTGCAGAGGAGACTGAGGTGATACATTTTGGTTGGAAGGATATTGAAAGACAATAGGTACAAAGAGTATAGTTCTAAGTGGGAGGGAATACAGGAGCAGAGAGACTGATGAGTGTCTATGCATTAAAAATAGCAGGACAGTTGGAGAGCGCAGTAAAGCAGACAGTGTCCTGGCTTTATTAATAAGGAGGAAGAGAGTACAAAAGCAAGGAGGTGGTGTTGAACTTATATAAGACCGTTGTTAGACCTCATGATTTGGAGATGTTGGTGTTGGACTGGGGTGTACAGAGTTAAAAATCACACAACACCAGGTTACAGTCCAACAGGATTAATTGGAAGCGCTAGCTTTCGGAGCGACGCTCCTTCATCAGGTGGTTGATGAAGGAGCATCTGATGAACAACCACCTGATGAAGGAGCGCCTCTCCGAAAGCTAGCGCTTCCAATTAAACCTGTTGGACTGTAACCTGGTGTTGTGTGATTTTTAACGTTGTTAGACCTCAGATGTGTTTGGTTGTCGGTGCTGCATTCGAGGAAGGATGTGAATGTGAGTGCCGAGCGGTTTACAAGAATGGTTCCCAGGAATGACGAACTCCAGTTATGAGGATAAATTGAAGAAGATGGGGATGTTCTCCTTGGGAGGAACTCTAATAGGGGTTTTCAGAATCATACACAGGCTGGATAGATAGGGATAAAACCTGTAAAAGGTACAAGAACGAGAGGGCATAGATTTAAATTGATTCACAAACGAGGCAAAGATGATGTGAGGCAAACATTTTCACTCAGCGGGCAAACAACAAAGAAACAAAGAAGATTAACAGCCCAGGAGCAGGCCCTTCGGCCCTCCACGCCTGAGCCGATCCAAATCTACTGTCCAAACCTGTCGCCCAACTCCTAAGCATCTGTATCCCTCTGCTCCCCACCTACTCGTGCATCTGTCCAGACGCATCTTAAATGAACCTACCGTGCCTGCCTCTGCCCCCTCTGCTGGCAACACGTTCCAGGCACCCACCACCCTCTGTGTGAAGTACTTGCCGTGTGTATCCCCCTTAAACTTTTCACCTCTCACCTTGAAAGCGTGACCTCTCGTTATTGAATCCTTCGCCCTGGGAAAAAGCTTATCTCTATCCATCCTTCATGATTTTGTAGACCTCAATCAGGTCCCCCCTCAATCTCCTTTTTTCTAATGAAAACAACCGTAACCTACTCAACCTCTCTTCATAGCTAGCACCTTCCATACCAAGCAACATCCGTGTAAACCTTCTCCGCACCCTCTCCTTTGGTAATGTGGCGACCAGAAGCATACATAGTCTTCTAAATGCAGCCAAACCAATGTCTTGTACAATTTAACATTACCTGCCAGCTCTTATACTCAATACCCTGTCCATATGCCTTGTTGACCACTCTATCCACCTGTGCAGCAACCTTCAGGGTACAATGGACCTGAACTCCCAGATCTCTCTGCTCATTAACATTTCCCAAGGCTTTTCTGTTTACTGTATAATTCGCTCTAGAATTAGATATCCCAAAATGCATCACCTCACATTTGCCTGGATTGAACTCCATCTGCCACTTCTCCGCTCAACTCTCCAGTCTATCCATATTGTCCTGTATTCTTTGACAGTCCCCTATGCTTTCTGCTACTCCACCAATCTTCATGTCATCTGCAAACTTGCTGATCATACCAACAGTGCCTTCTTCCAGATCATTTATGTATATCACAAACAATAGTGGCCCCAGCACTGATCCCTGTGAAACACCACTGGTCACCTTTCTCTATTTCAAGTAACTCCCTTCAACTACTACTCCCCGTCTCCTGTTGCTCAACCAGTTCTTTATCCACCTAGCTAGAACACCCTGCACACCATGTAACCTCACTTTCTCCATTAGTTTACCACGGGGAACCTTATCAACTGCCTTACTAAAGTCCATGTATATGACATCTGCAGCCCTTCCTTCATCTATCAACTTGGTCACTTCCTCAAAGAACTCTATTAAGTTGGTAAGGCACGATCTCCCCCGCACAAAACCATGTTGCCTGTCACCGATAAGCCCATTCTTTACCAAATATAAATAGACTTTATCTCTCAGTGCCTTCACCAGCAACTTTCCCACCACTGACGTCAGGCTCACTGGTCTGTAGTTACGTGGGATATCCCTACTACCCTTCTTGTAGAGGGGGACAACATGAGCAACCCTCTAGTCTTCCAGCACCTCACCTGTGTTTAAGGATGCTACAAAGATATCGGTCAGGGCCCCAGCTATTTCCTCTCCCGCCTCCCTCAGCAGATCCCATCCGGTCCTGGGGATTTGTCCACCTTAATAACCTCTAGCCGACCCAACACATCTTCCCTACTTATGTCAACACGATCCAGAGTAATCAAACGTCTATCTCTCATCTCAACATTCATCATATCCCTCTCCACAGTGAACACTGAAGAAGGGCTTATGCCCGAAACGTCGATTCTCCTGCTCCTTTGATGCTGCCTGACCTGCTGCGCTTTTCCAGCAACTCATTCTTAAGCTCTGACCTCCAGCATCTGCAGTCCTCACTTTCTCCTCAGTGAACACTGACGCAAAGTATTCATTCAGAATCTCCTGGGCAGTTAGGTACAGAATGCACTGCCTGAGAAAATGGTGGAGACAGGTTCAGTTGAGGCATTGGATGGTCAGTTGGATAGAAACAATCTGTAAGATTAGATTAGATTCCCTACAGTATGGAAACAGGCCATTTGGCCCAACAAGTCCACACCGACCCTCTGAAGAGTAACCCACTCCCCTCTGACTAACGCACCTAATACTATGGACAATTTAGCATGGCCAATTCACCTGACCTGCACATCTTTGGATTGTGGGAGGAAACTGGAGCACCCGGAGGAAACCCACGCAGACACGGGGAGAATATGCTAACTCCACACAGACAGTCACCCGAGGCTGGAATCGAACCTGGGACCCTGGTGCTGTGAGGCAGCAGTGCTAACCACTGAGCCACCGTGCCACCTAAACCTAAGGTTTAGGGAAAAGGGAGTCAGAATGCTGACTGGAGAGCTAGTGTAGGCATGGTTGGCCGAATGGCCTCCTTCTGCACAGTATCAGTTCTGTGACTCTTGGCTTCTCACTGTCGAAGGGCCCTGATCTACCTTCCAACAGAAACAGCAATTCTCCTACATTTCTCCCAGTTTAGCATTCTGTTCTGCTGATCGTGATGTCTCCTCTGCATTGGAGAGACACAAATGTAGGCTGGGTCCGAGTCTTGTAGAGCTCCTCTGTCAACCTGCAGTCACAACTGAGTTCAACAGTTTTAAATCATACTAGGCAGAAGTGGGTACTGCAGATGCTGGAGATTAGAATCAAGATGAGAGTGGTGCTGGAAAAGCACAGCAGGTCAGACAGCATCCGAGGAGCAGGAAAACCAACATTTTGGGCAAAAGCCCTTCATCAGGAATCCTGATGAAGGGATTTTGATCAAAACATCGATTTTTCTGCTCCTCAGATGCTGCCTGACCTGCTGTGCTTTTCCAGCGCCATTCTAATCTTAATTTTAAATCATATCCCTGCTTAAATTTGCGTGTGTTGATTTTTATCTGGTTTCATTTTATCTCATGGCAGCATCACCAGGTGGAGCAGCAATTGCACAGATGCAGGAAGGCAGCATCACACAGAGATGCATTGTTCGGCCGGGAACAGGCAACCGCTGCCTGTCACAAAGATGGGGCTGTTCAATGAAGAACAGGCAGTGACTGCCTGTCACAAAGATGGTGCTGTGCAGCAAAGAACAGGCAACCGCTGCCTGTCACAAAGATGGGGCTGTTCATTGAAGAACAAGCAGTGACTGCCTGTCACAAAGATGGTGCTGTGCAGCAAAGAACAGGCAAAGGCTGCCTGTCACAAAGATGGGGCTGTTCAATGAAGAACAGGCAATGGCTGCCTGTCACAAAGATGGTGCTGTCCAGCAAAGAACAGGCAACCGCTGCCTGTCACAAAGATGGGGCTGTTCAATGAAGAACAGGCAGTGACTGCCTGTCACAAAGATGGTGCTGTCCAGCAAGGGTGGAGCTGTCAAATACTAGGGAGCACAAGTTTAATATGAGGGGGGAGGTTTGGAGGAGATGTGTGAGAAGGTTTTTACACAGGGTGGTAAGTACCAGCTATGTGCTAGCATGGGAGGAGGTCGGAGCTGGTGGATGTAAAAGATTCCTTGGCACTAACTTGAAGAGCTTCTCCCTGGAGTCCTGGCATTACCCGAGGTACTGGAGATGATACTGACAATTCTCCTGCTCCTTTGATGCTGCCTGACCTGCTGCACTTTTCCAGCAAAACATTTTTCAGCTTAAAAGCCCAGTGCCCAGAACGCTACCGCAGTCACTGGATCAGTAATCCAGTGAAAATACCACCACGCCATTAACCCCCACCATAGTGAGGGAGGGTTGGCAATATTCGTGAAACTGTGGAGACTGACTATTATCTATCGGTCTTTGACCATGCCCAGTGCATTCTCCCAGTGGGAAGATGAATGTGAGTAGGAAGATGGTTTGCTAATTTGTGGGTGGCTGCTTAATAATACTGAGTGACATTAACAGAGTTGGTTCAATTCCTGTACTGACTGAGGTCAACATGAAAGCCCAACCTTATCAACCTTGCCCCATGCTTGAATCACAGTGACCCTCAGGTTAAACTCTCCACCAGTCGTCTCTCTCTCTCTCGCTCTCTCTCTCTCTCTCTCTCTAATGACAGAGCAAACTATAGCCCTCTGGCACTATGGCAATTACCACTTTATTTGTTTGGATTTGGAATGGGAAAGGAGACGAATGGGCACAATGTCCTGTGGGCTGGAGACCAATGTGGGTGGGCCTGAGGGGTGTTAGAACATAGAACAGTACAGGCCCTTCAGCCCTCCACATCTGTGTTGACCATGATGCAATTCTAAACTGATCCCATCTGCCTGTACGTGGTCTGTATCCTGTATTCCTGATGAAGGGCTTTTGCCTGAAACATCGATTTTCCTGCTCCTTAGATGCTGCCTGACCTGCTGTGCTTTTCCAGCACCACTCTAATCAATACTCTGGTTTCCAGCATCTGCAGTCCTTGTTTTTACCATGGTCTGTATCCCCCTATTCCCTGCCTGTTCATGTGTATGTCTAACATAGTTATTGTCTATGCTTCTCACACCTCCCCTGGTAGCACAATACCCTCTGTCTATAAAGAAAGACTGTCCTTGCACACCTCCTTTAAACTTTCACCCTTTCATCCCAATGCCCTTTAGTATTTGACATTTCCACCCTGGGAAAACACATTCCAAGCATTCTATGTAATCCAGGCCTCTCAACCTTATATACGTCTGCCACGTTGCCCCCTCAACCTCCAAGAAAACAATCCAAGTTTGTCCAAGCCCTCCTTACACCACCCAATCCAGGAAACATCCTGGTAAACCTCCTTTGCACCCTCCACACCCAGAACTTCACACAATGCAGTCAGTTCTGTTATAATGTGCGTATCTTCAACACAAATTGGCTACAACGCGATTGAAGAATTTAGACCATTATTTGTGGAACTTGAACTTTCCTTCCCTGTATTGGCTATAACTCCAGTCCCATTGGTTTTAATGGTGCTGCTCTGACACGGTTTTCTTATAACGTGGGATCGCATAGGAACTGCACTAACGTGTTGTGTCAGAACCGACTGCACTCCAAATGTGGCCCAGCTAATGTTTCATACAGCTGCAACATGACTGACCAACTTTTGTACGTCGTACCCAGACCCCACATTGTTGCGTTGGGACACTTAGTCTGGCTCTATGGGAAGCTGAGTGAGTGTGTAGATTGTGAAGTGTCATGTAAGGAGCTAGAACTGAGCACGTGACATGCTCATGAGATGGCAAATGTGATCATGTGATGTCACATGATCCTATCTCTTGTGGCACGATGAAGCCACAGTGGGATGTTTCTGAATGAAAATTCACGTTTCCGTCAGCTCAGAGCTTTATAATATTCTTTAGCAGCTCAATGGGACCATGAATATTCAAGGGAGCAGTGTGAATTGTGTCAACAGCTAACTGTCAGTGAAGTGTTTTATCTTTATTTCATTTTTTTTTAAAGTCTTGCCAGCCCATCCCCTTGCCCTTGTACCATTCCCTTGGGGTTGACCATTGTGGTCTTGGCTGAAGTTCATGTTACTTGTCTGACCTTCCTACCTTAGCCTTGGATATGCTGATTGGACACGTCAGAGAGCTGCTCACACCCAGGAATTCAATTTCCCCAAGATTCAGGGTCCTCCTGCAAAGACGAGGAGGCAATGAACAGCTAACCTTCGTGAGGCTTAAGATAATTAAAGGATTTGATTCAATGGGAGAGAAAAGTTATTTCCGCTCAGAGGGAGCATAACGCTTAATTGTTCTCTGTTTAACAATTCTTTTGATCCAGCTCCCTCAGAGCCAGATCTCAGAGTGAGCAGAACCTCTGACACTCATGTCTTTTTTAATATCTTTTTCCCCATGTCGTGTGTGTGTGTGTGTAGGTGTAAGACACAGTGAAAAACAACAAGTGTGTAAATCTTTATTCATATTCCACCACCAGGAAGAAAGGGAAACTGAGTGGCCAGTGACAAGCAGTGCCCTTCTCATCAAAGGGCAATGCTGAGTGATCAAAAAGTGAAGGGGAGGGCAGGGATTAAATCAAAATATAGTCAGAAGAGGAAATAAAACACTCCACATGGTGCCCACTTCTCCCTGAAAACCTCGAGGGTGTTGGTAGACACCGTGTGCTCCTTCTCCAAAGACACCCTGGGTTCTATGTTTGATTGGATGAGTCTGTTTATTGCTGATGCTCACTGTGCTTGATTGATTAAGCCTGGATGTGGATTCAGGAAATTAAATAAAGCTGCAACATGGGAGCATGTGGGAGAGTAGAGGCTTTTAAAAACAAAATTATTGTGAAGATCATTCCTATGCATGTTGGTATCTTATTTCTGACATTTGAAATACACAGTGAGGAGAGTTCAAAAGGAGGCATGTAGCATAAATACAAGAAGCACATTTTCACGCAAAGGGGTGTGGAAATCCAGAATCACCTCTCAAACAAAAGTTACTGAAATTGAGAACTTATGAAATGGAGAGATTTTTGGGGTAGAGGGCTTAGGGGATAAGGTACCAAAGTGGCTTTGTGGAGTTGAGGTACTGAACGGCTATGGTTTAGCTTAATGTCCCTCCTCCTGCCCTTTTAAGAAACTATGGCATGGTAAAAGAACCAAATCTGTCTTGAAATTGTGAGTTTCCCTTTGGGATTTATTAACAACAAGAGTCCGGCAACAGAAGGCAGTTCAGCTTCTCAGACTCGGAGTTATCAGCTGTTTAGGGACACGTGCCAGTAACAATAATGGACAGGAATATCCCCTTCTCTCTCAATAACCAGTCACAGATTATCTCCCAACAACATTGAAAGGAAGGGAAAAGGAATTATTTTGCAATAATGTTACACCTTTCAAGAATCCTCGAGGGCTTTTGAGTCAATCAGTTAGTAGCTGCAATTCTGACTAGGGGGTAAGCCACAGACCAGGCTTTGAACAGGACTAGCCATTACAAATACAGCGGCCACAAGGGGGTGGTGGTTAGCAATGCTGGATGGCTGAAGATGAAATAATTGATGTAAATCAGTCGATGTGGATTTCCAACATGTATTTGATAATGTGCTACACAGCAAGTTAATACACGAGAGTTGAAGGACTCCTCATCACAGTGGCTCAGTGGTTAGCACTGCTGCCTCACAGCGCCAGGGACCCGGGTTCGATTCCAGCCTCGGGTGACTGTCTTGTGTGGAGTTTGCACATTCTCCCCGTGTCTGTGTGGGTTTCCTCTGGGCGCTCTGGTTTCCCCCCCACAGTCCAAAGATGTGCAGGTCAGGGTGGATTGGCCAAGCTAAATTGCCCACAGTGTCCAGGGAAATGTAAGTTATTGGAATGAATCACAAAATTCCAACAGTGTGGAAACAGGCCCTTCGGCCCAACAAGTCCACACCACTCCTCTGCAGAGTATCCCACCCAGACCCATTCCCCTGCCCTATTACTCTACATTTCCCCCTGACTAATGCATCTAACCTACACATTCCTGAGTACTATGGGCAATTTAGCTTGGCCAATTCACCGAACCTACACAACTTTGGCTTGTGGGAGGAAACCCACACAGACATGTAGAGGACATGCAAGCTCCATGCAGACCTAAGGCTGGAATCGAACCCAGGTCCCTGGTGTTGTAAGGTAGCAGTGCTAACCACTGAGCCATAGAGCAGAGGGTGGGCCTGGGGGAGATGTTCTTCGGAGGTTGGTGTCAACTCGATGAGCTGAATGGCCTGTTTCCACACTGGAGGGATTCTATGATTCAAAAGCAACTCAGAGCTGGGATTTCGGCAGCAAGTGTTTCCAGACTCGCTGAAGCCTGTCCACCATCTACAAGGCCCTGGTCAGGAGGGTGATAGAATACTATTCACTCACTTGGATGAGTGCAGCTCCAACAACACTCAAAAAGTTCAACGTCATCGAGGGCAAAGCAGCCACTTGATTGACAGGACATTCTTCAACTTTAACCCCCACACTGACTCTCAGGAGTAGGAGTGTGTACCATCTACAAGATGTACTGCTGCAATTCACCAAGGCATCTTCCAATGGACAAAGGCTCTTCCCTGGGGTGGGGAGAGTCCACAACTAGAGGTCATTGGTTTAGGGTGAGAGGGGAAAGATATAAAAGAGACCTAATGGGCACGTTTTTCACGCAGAGGGTGGTACGTGTATGGAATGAGCTGCCAGTGGAAATGTTGGAGGCTGGTACAAATGCAACATTTAAAAGGCATTTGGACGGGTATGTGAATAGGAAGGGGTTAGAGGGATATGGGCCAAGTGCTGGCAAGTGGGACTAGATTGGGTTGGGATATCTGGTCGGCATGGACGAGCTGAACCGAAGGGTCTCTGCGTGAAAATGTTGCCCCTTAGGTTCCTTTTATATCTTTCACCTCTCACCCTAAACCTATGTCCTCTAGTTCTGGACTCCCCCACCCCAGGAAAAAGACCTTGTCTATTTATCCATACCTCTCATGATTTTATAAACCTTTACAAGGTCACCCCTCAGCCTCCGACACTCCAGGGAAAACAGCCCCAGCCTGTTCAGCCTCTCCCAATAGCTCAAATCCTCCAACCCTGGCAACATCCTTGTAAATCTTTTCTGAACCCTTTCAAATTTCACAACATCCTTCCGATAGGAAAGAGATCAGAATTGCGTGTGATATTCCAAAAGTGGCCCAACCAATTCCTATACCGCCGCAATATGACCTCCCAACTCCTGTACTCAATACTCTGACCAATAAAGGAAAGCATACCAAACGCCTTCTTCACTATCCTGCCTACCTGCGACTTCACTTTCAAGGAGCCATGAACCTGCACTCCAAGATCTCTTTGTTTAGCAACACTCCCTCGACCTTACCATTAAGTGTATAAGTCCTGCTCTGATTTGCTTTTCCAAAACACAGCACCTCACATTTATCTAAATTAAACTCAATCTGCCACTCCTCAGCCCATTGGCCCATCTGATCAAGATCCCATTGTAATCTGAGGTAACCTTCTTCCCTGTCCACTACACCTCCAATTTTGGTGTCATCAGCAAACTGCAGACTGTGGAGAAAGACGTGTAAGATATAGAATATCTGGAATAGTTGGTGTCATCTTGAGAAATGTCCATATTACAGAGGAGGTGGTGCTGGATGTCTTAAAATGCTTACAAGTTATATAAGGTTCTCTGAGATGTCACCCCCCCCCCCCCCCCCCCCCATTATTCTAAATTCCAGTGAGTACAAGGCCAGTAGATCCAGGCTTTCCTCAAATGTCAGTCCTGCCATCCTGGAATCAATCTGGTGAACCTTTGCTGGACTCCCTCAGTAACAAGAATGTCCTACCTCAGACTAGGAGACCAAAACTGCACACAGTGCTCAAGGTGTGGCCTCACCAAGACCCTGTACAACTCCAGCACATCTTTACTCTGATACTCAAATCCTCTCACTATGAAGGAGAGCTTGCCATTAGCTTTCTTCACTGCACGCTGCACCTGCATGCCAACCTTCAGAGACTGTTCCATCATGACCCCCAGGTCTCATTGCATCTCACCATTTCCTAAACTGCCACCATTCAGATAATAAGCTGCCTTCCTGATTTTGTGACCAAAGTGGATTACCTCACATTTATTCACATTATATTGAATTTGCCGAGTATTTGCCCACTCAGCCAGTCTGTCCGACTCACCCTGCAGCCTCTTTGCATCCTCCTCAGAGCACACACTGCCACCCAGCTTTGTGTCATCTGCAGATTTGGAGATTGAGCATTCATTTCCTTCATCCGAATCATGAATGTATATTGTAAACAGCTGGGGTTCCTGTACTCGGTATCCCTCCAAGTGAAGGAATCTGAACATTATACACTTTGCTTTCTTTGTGTATCATTGACTTTTATTTAGGACAGTTTTGGATGTATCAGCTTGTATCTGAGGCCATGGTTTGGCTTTACCTGATATTGTAGGTTGACATGAACCTGTTGTTGTAGATGAAGGCATCACGACAAAGATGGAATATCGCAGTATCATGAATAGCCAGCAGATGGCAGCAAATGCCCACAGTTTGTGGCGATTCAAGCAATAACCTCAGTCACTGATGGTGGAATTTTTCTGGGGTCTGAGTAATATGGGCTATGATGAGACTTGCGGCAGAATCAAAAAAGAAATCCAGGGAGGTCTATCTCAATATAGGGAGCATCTTACTTTTTTTATGCATTTCAAAGGCAGAGTGCTGACATTTCTCATTGGCGAGTTGCCAGTTGACTGCAATTATTATTTGTTAAATGCCTTGATGACAGCTCAGGAGAAAGTGAGGATTGCAGGTGCTAGAGATCAGAGTCAAAAAGTATGGCGCTGGAAAAGCACAGCAGGTCAGGCCGCAACCGAGGAGCAGGGGAGTCGATGTATTGGGCATAAGGACAGTCTACGTAGGGACGGGCATCTCATTCACTAAAGGAACCAGGCTGCGTTGCAGGGCTGCTCACTTGTTCTCTGATCTCTCACTCATTTCGTGCCTACTTTGGGGGCTCAGACCATCTATACCATGTCCTGCCTTGCCTTTTCGTGCCAATTCACACAGTCACAGAACTAGTCAGCTTGCATTGCAAGGGGTTGGCTCTATGGCAGTAGGCTATGTCAATCTCACATCTGCACCATGTGCCAGCAGTTTGTACGGCAAGCACATGGCATGCTTAGCAAGCCTTACCTGGGAATGGATATTCTGGCTAAGGAGGGAGTACAACAAAGGTTTATCAGACTGAGGAAGGGAGCACCTGGAGTTGGTACCAAGGAAAGTCCTCAAATTACCTTTCTGTAAATGGGTCTGAGGCTCCCCGTTTTCTTTCTGACTGTGAGTCCAATCTCTAATTCCTCTTTGTGATAATGGGGGAGCTTATCTGCCACTGCATTGAGTTTCAGGAGGGTTGCAGCACAGAGAGAGGCCATTCGGCCCGCTGTATGGAATGCATTCGCCCATCGTCACTCTCGGCCTGCTTCACATAGCTTCGCACGTCCTCTTGTGCCAAAGGGGCTCATCTCCCACCTTGTCAGACCGAAGGGTTTGAGAGACACAGTGTTTTTGTCCCAGTGGGAAAGCTCTCCTGATCCAACACACCAGGCAGACCATGAGAGAGTTCCCTTACAAAGGACAAGCCTGTGTCAAACCCAATGGTAGAGACTTGGGAGTGTTAAAAGGAGAGTTTTTGGATTTCCTTAGCATCTTTGAGAGGTGTCCCTGGGCACAAAGTGAGCAGTAGAGCACCCTCGTAAACACAGCATCTGGTTTATGCACAGCAAGATCCCACAGCCCCAAAAATAACAGCAATTAACAATTCTGTTTCTCCCTGGCTGAGAGATAAATTGTTATGATTTAATATATAAATGTTATCCCCAGGAAGCCAAGGAAAAGATCCTTTCTCCTCCCGAAAGGGTAATAAGATCCTTTACATTTACCTGAGACCCCACCCGAAAGGCAGCATTGGCTGGGCACTGCGGAGGAGTAACACTGGGCTAGGACCCATCAATTCAAGGTTCAAGTGGGATTTGAACTAATAACCTTCTTGCTTACAGGAAACACCACTTCCCATTGATCTAAGGAGACTATTGGTTCTTTTGTGGGATGACGTGTTGCTGATTGGCCAGCATTTATTGCCCCTTGTCTAGCTGCCCCTTGAGAAGGTTGGGGTGAGCTGCCATCTTGAACTGCTGCAGTCCACCTGCTGTGGGTAGACCCACAATGCCCCTTAGGGAGAGAATTCCGGGACTTGAATTGAATTGAATTTATCGTCACATGTACCAAGGCAGAGTGAAAAGCTTTGTCTTGCATATCACAGAGTTAAATCGCATAGATAAGTAAACAATAGATAAACAGCTGCGAAACCAAAAACACAGATACAGGTGACTGTTAAGAGTTTTTGAGTCCATTCGGTATTCTAACAACAGTTGGGTAGAAACTGTTTTGAAACCAGCTGGTGCGTGTGTATCTTCTCCCCGATGGTAGAGGTTGTAGAAAAGCATTGCCAGGGTGGGATGGGTCTTTGAGAATGCTGGCGGCCTTTCCTTGACAGCGGGGCCTGGTAGATGGGTTCTGTAGATGGGAGGTTGGCCTTTGTGATTGTCCGGGCCGAGTTCACCACTCTCTGTAACCACCTCCGATCTTGAATGGTACAGCTGCCATACCAGGTAGAGATACACCCAGACAGAATACTCTCAATGGCACACCTGTAAAAGTTCACAAGGGTATTCGCCGTCATGCCAAATTCCCTCAGCTGCCTGAGGAAGAAGAGATGCTGTATCACAGGTAGAGGCAGAATCCAAGGAAAGCGATGGGACCAGAGGGAGTACCAGGCCGTGCACTCAGAGCATGCACAGATCAGTTGGTAGAGGTCTTCTCAGACATCTCCAACCTCTCCCTGCAGGTACCTTGGACGTCCTCAACCTTTGCTTGTGGCAATATGGACACAGCAGTTACGAGAGCACATTTTGACCCAGAGACACCGAAGGAACCAGTGATATATTTCCAAGTCAGGATGGTGAGTGGCTGACGGGGAACTTGCAGGGGGTGGTGTTCCAATGTATCTGCTGCCCTTGTCTTTCGAAATGGGAGGGTTATGTGTTTGCAATGTGCTGTTGATGGAGGCCTGGTAATTTAATGCAGTCGTACGTGCTGCTGTTACTGTGTTTCGGTCATGGAGTGAACGTTGGGCGTGATGGATGTGTTTCGAAGAGTGTGGTGCTGGAAAAGCACAGCAGGTCAGGCAGTATCCGAGGAGCAGGAGAGTCGACGTTTTGGGCATAAGCCCTTCATCAGGAATGATGCTCGAAACGCCAACACTCCTGCTCCTGGGATACTGCTTGACCGGCTGTGCTTTTCCAGCACCACACTGCTCAACTTTGATCTCCAGCATCTGCAGTCCTCACTTTCTCCTGGGTGATAGATATGATACCAGTGGAACGGGCTGCTTTGTCCTGGATGGTGTCGAGCTTCTTGAGTGGTGTTGGAGCTACCCCCATCCAGGGGCAAGTGGGGAGTATTCCCTCATACTCCTGACTTGTGCCATGTCAATGGTGGACAGGCTTTGGGGAGTCAGGAGGGGAGTTACTCGCTGCAACATTCCCAGTCTCTGACCTGTTCTTGTAGCCACTGTATTAGTACGGGTGGTTCAATTCAGATTTGGTCATTGGTAATCCCCAGGATGTTGACAGAGGGGATATCAGAGTCAGCCATTGAATGTCATACGATAGGCTGCTACACGAGTGATGCACAGGGAGTATTGCACTGACAGAGGAGCTGCTCCCTTGGTCGATATTAAATGTTATCAAGGAGGAGGCGGCCCAGCAGGAGGCCATTGTCCACATTGGAACCAATGACATAGGAAGGGAAAAGGTTGAGATTCTGAAGGGAGATTACAGAGAGTTAGACAGGAATTTAAAAAGGAGGTCCTTGGAGTTGTATATCTGGATTATTCACTGTGCTAAGAGCTAGTGAGGGTAGAAATATGAGGATAGAGCAGATGAATGCGCGGCTGAGGAGCTGGTGTATGGGAGGAGGATTCACATTGTTGGATCATTGGAATCTCTTCTGGGGTAGAAGTGACCAGTACAAGAAGGACAGATTGCACCTGAATTGGAAGGGGTCTAACGTACTGGCAGGGAGATTTGCTAGAGCTGCTCGGAAGGATTTAACCTAGTAAGGTGATGGAGGGTGGGACACAGGGAGATAGTGAGGAAAGAGATCAGTATCAGACTGGCACAGTTGGGAAAAGGTGTGAGTCAAATAGTCAGGGCAGGCAGGGCCAAGGTAGGACTGATAAATTAAACTGCATTTATTTCAAGGCAAGAGGCCTAACAGGGAAGGCCGATGAACTCAGGGCATGGTTAGGAACATGGGACTGGGATATCATAGCAATTACAGAAACATGGCTCAGGGATGGACAGGACTAGCAACTTAATGTTCCAGGACATAAATGCTACAGGAAGGATAGAAAAGGAGGCAAGAGAGGAGGGGGAGTGCCGTTTTTGATAAGGGATAGCATTACAGCTGTGTTGAGGGAGGGTATTCCTGGAAATACATCCAGGAAAGTTATTTGGGTGGAACTGAGAAATAAGAAAGGGATAATCACCTTATTGGGATTGTATTATAGACCTTAAAAATGTGTTGCTGGAAATGCGCAGCAGGTCAGGCAGCATCAAAGGAACAGGAGAATCGACGTTTCGGGCATAAGCCCTTCTGTTCAGCCACGGGGCGGTTGGGTTGGTTGGTCCGGGTGTCCCAGAGGTGTTCTCTGAAACGTTCCGCAAGTAGGCGGCCTGTCTCCCCAATGTATAGGAGGCCACATCGGGTGCAGTGGATGCAGTAAATGATGTGTGTGGAGGTGCAGGTGAATTTGTGACAGATATGGAAGGATCCCTTGGGGCCTTGGAGGGAAGTAAGGGGGGAGGTGTGGGCGCCTAATACTGGGGAAATTGAGAAACAAATTTGTAAGGAGATCTCAGTTATCTGTAAGAATAATAGGGTGTTTATGGTGGGGATGTTAACCTTCCAAACATAGACTGCGACTGGCATAGTGTTAAGGGTTTAGATGGAGAGGAATTTGTTAAATGTGTACAAGACAATTTTCTGATTCAGTATGTCGATGTACCTACTAGAGAAGGTGCAAAACTTGACCTACTCTTGGGGAATAAGGCAGTGGGTGACTGAGGTCTCACTGGGGGAGCACTTTGGGGCCAGCAACCATAATTTTATAAATTTTAAAATAGTGATGGAAAAGGAAAGACCAGATCTAAAAGTTGAAGTTCTAAATTGAAGAAGTCTAATTTTGACAGTATTAGACAAGAACTTTCGAAAGCTGATAGGGGGCAGATGTTCGCAGGTAAAGGGACGGCTGGAAAATGGGAAGCCTTCAGAAATGAGATAACGAGAATCCAGAGAAAGGATATTACTGTCAGGGTGAAAGGAAAGTCTGGTAGGTATAGGGAATGCTGGATGACTAAAGAAATTGAAGGTTTGGTTAAAAAAAAGAAGGAAGCATATGTCAGGTACAGACAGGATAGATCGAGTGAATCCTTAGAAGGGTATAATGGCAGTAGGAGAATACTTAAGAGGGAAATCAGGAGGGCAAAAAGGGGACATGAGATAGCTCTGGCAAAGGAGAGTCCAAAGGGGTTTTACAAATATATTAAGGACAAAAGAGCAACTAGGGAGAGAATAGAGCCCCTCAAAGATCAGCAAGGCAGCCTTTGTGTGGAGCCGCAGGAGATGGGGGAGATACTAAACGAGTATTTTGCATCAGTGGTTACTATGGAAAAGGACATGGAAGATATAGAATGTGGGTAAATAGATAGTGACATCTTGGAAAATGTCCAGATTACAGAGGAGGAAGTGCTGGATGTCTTGAAACGCATAAAAGTGGATAAATCCTCAGGACCTGATCAGTTGTACCCTTAACTCTACGGGAAGCTAGGGAAGTGATTGCAGGGTCTCTCGCTGAGATATTTGTATCATCGATAGTCACAGGTGAGGTGCTGGAAGACTAGAGATTGGCAAACGTGGTGCCACTGTTTAAGAAGGGCGGTAAAGACAAGCCAAGGAACTATAGACCGGTGAGCCTGACCTCAGTGGTGGGCAAGTTGTTGGAGGGAATCCTGAGGGAT